>NW_024466768.1:0-275606 GCF_017591425.1 Ochotona curzoniae
GTTTATAAGACACAAAAGCAAAAGCACCAATAATAACCACTGCTGTGAAAACAAAATACATTGGGTCTGAACAATTAACTATATGGATGGTAGATGAGGCCATGAGATCCGATAATATGAGAGGGTCATAAGTAAACATGGAAGCAGACTAGAATGACCCATGTGATGGCAGCTAACAATTAAAGATGTAAGTAGAATCTAATTTTAGCTTCATAAAAGCAGATTTTTATATACAGAAATATTTATCACTTTATATATTTTAATACTACATATTTCATAATAAAGAGTGCAAGGTTCACAGAAGCTCTATAAATCTAAACTTGCTTTGAAATAAAAATTTTATTTCAACAGGCATTAATTGCAACTTGGAGAATAATTTCAAACACCATAGAAATACCAATTAAAGAATCAGATGGCAGAAAAAAACAAATTTTTTTCCACTTCTCCATAAATATATAAATGTAACAATGATATGATGATGGTTATCCAGCCCAGAGATGCTTGATGGAATAATGAAAAACTCTGAACCATAAATCCCTAGAACCTACATAGGAAACCTGGAAGAAGCTCCCAGCTCCCAGCCTAGGACCAGACCAGCCAAATTCTGGCCATCACAACCATATGGCGAATGAACCAGGATGGAAGATCTCTGTCTCTCCCTCTCTCTGTAACTCTGACTTTCAGCTAAAATCAGCAAACTTTTAAACAATATTCTTCACAGATCCAGAAGAAAAAAAAAATCCTAAAAATCATATGGAAACAGAAAAGACATCAGTATCCAAAGCAACTTATTAAGAAATAAAAACAAACCTGGAAGCATCACAATGTCAGATTTGAAGACGTACTACAATGCTGTTAAAATCAAAATAGCCTCATATTGGCACAAAAACAGACTTGTAGATCAATGGGACAAATCAGAAACCCCCAAAATTAACCCCCACAGCTACAACCAAAATAGCCTGAAACAGGCACAAAAACAAACACATACATTAATGAACAGACTAGAAACGCCAGAAATTAATCCATGCAATTATAACCAGATTATCTTTTGAAAACAAACTAAAATCAGTCCCTGAAGAAAGAATTGTCTTTTCTTTTTTTCTTTTTTTTTTTTTATTGTTGCTTACATTGTATTATGTAGTACAGTTTTATAGGCGCTGGGGATTCCCCCCACCCCTCCCATACCCCTCCCCCCATGGTGGATTCCTCCACCTTGTTGCATAATCATAGTTCAAGTTCAGTTGAGATTCATTGCTTGCAAACACATGCCTAGTTCAGCGTCTTATTGTCCAGATAAGTTCAGTGGCCTCTTGGGGAGACCTTCTATGGTCTGAAGATAGGTCTAACAGAGTAAAGATCCAGTCAGTTAAAAGCCCCAACAAGGCCTCAGTATCAATATACAACATTATGGAATTAATTGACATAGTATTGGGTAAACAATATGATAAAAATAATGCAAGTTCCATTCTTCTAAACATCTGGGTTGAGACAGTATCAATGACAGGTTCAAAAAATAACAAACAACCATACAATAATTACAGGTTAAATCAAGGCAAACATGTGGTATCTAATCTTTTGGGATTCACTCATTTCCCTTAGCATTATAGTTTCCAGTTGTGCCCATTTAGCCACAAAGAACTGCATTTTGTTTTTTTTAATAGCTGAGTAGTATTCCATGGAGTAGATGAACCAAAGCTTTCTGATCCAATCTTCTGCTGATGGGCATTTCGGTTGCTTCCATGTTTTTGCAATTACTGATTGTGCTGCAATGAACATAGGGATGCATGTTGGTTTGTCGTAAAACAGGTGTTTTGGATATATTCCTAGGAGTGCTATTGCTGGGTCATATGGTATGCAGATTTTGAGTTGTTTGAGTGTTCTCCAGACTGATTTCCATAGAGGCTGTACCAATTTGCAGCTCCACCAGCAGTGGAGTAGGGTTCCCTTTTCCCCGCATCCTCGCCAGCAAGCGTCGTTGGTGTTCTTGTTTATGTGGGCCAATCTTGCTGGTGTTAGGTGGTACCTCATCGATGTTTTAATTTGGATTTCCCTTATTGCTAGGGAGCTGGAACATTTTTTCATATGTTTGTTTGCCATTTGGACTTGTTCCTTTGTGAAATGTTTGCCCATTTCCCGTGCCCATTTCTTCAGTGGTTTGTTCGTTTTGGTTTTTTGGTTGTTTTGAAGTTCTTTGTATATCCTGGAAATTAGCCCCCTATCGCCTATATCGTGTGCAAAGATCTTCTCCCACTCTGTGGGTTGCTTTTTTACTTTGTTGATTGTTTCCCTTTGCTGTACAGAAGCTTCTTAGTTTGATGAGGTCCCATTTGTTTATTCTGTTCTCAACTGCTATTGCTTTTGGTGTCCTTCTTAGAAAGTCGGAACCTACTCCTAGGTCTTGCAGGGTATTTCCTACATTTTCTTGCAAGAGTTTGAAGGTTTCTGGATGTAGGTTTAGGTCTTTTATCCATGTAGATTGGATCTTGGTGTATGGTGATAGATGTGGGTCTATCTTTTTGTTTCTACAGGCTATCAGCCAGTTGTCCCAACAACATTTACTAAAGAGGCCTTCCCACTTGCTTGGACTGTCATTGGTCTTTTTGTCAAAGATTAATTGGCTGTATCTGTGTGGGTTCCCTTTTGGTGCTTCTATTCTATTCCATTGATCTTCCTTTCTGTCTTTGTGCCAGTACCAGGCTGTTTTGATAACCACTGCTCTATAGTATGTCCAGAGGTCCGGGATTGTGATTCCCCCTGCTAACTTCTTATTTTTCAGGATGGTTCTAGCTATTCGTGGTTTTTTGTGTTTCCAGATGAACTTTTGAATCATTGTATCCAGTTCCGTGAAGAATGTTTTGGGCAATTTGATTGGAATTGCATTGAAAATGTATATTGCTTGTGGTAGTATAGACATTTTAATGATATTGATTTTGCCTATCCAGGAGCACGGGATGTTATTCCATCTTTTGAGGTTTTGTTCAATTTCCTTTTTAAATAGTTTGTAGTTTTCTTCGAATAGGTCTCCTACGCTTTTGGTTAGATTTATTCCCAAATACTTCATACTTCTCTCTGCTATTTTGAATGGTATCCTGTTGGTTAGATCTTCTTCCATCTTGGTGTTATTTGCGTACACTATGGCTGTTGATTTTCGTTCGTTAATTTTGTACCCCGCCACTCTGCCAAACTCTCGTATAAGAATTGTCTTTTCAAAAATGGTGTTGGGAAAATTAGATTTCCACCAATTTTATACCCTATATAAAAATCAACTCGCAATGGGTCCAGGATCTAAGCTTAACATCTGAAAACATCAAATTCCTAGAGGAAAACACAGGGTACATTTTGCAAGACATTGGCCTAGGCAAAGACGTTTTGGATAAGACCCCAGAAGCAGAAACAAAGAAAGCAAAATTTGATAAATGGGATTACATCAAGCTGAAGAAGTATCTGCACAGCAAGGGAAACAAAGTAAAGAGGCAACCTACAGAATGAGTAAAAAAAAAAAAATCACAAATCATGCATTTGATGAAGGATTAGCATCCAGAATATACAAGGAGCTCAAAAAATTTAGCAACAAGAAAATCTAGTTTGGAAAGAAAAGAGCAAACAATATGAACAGGCATGGAATACAAACGACCAACAGGTACATGAAAAAATGCTTAGGATTACTAGCCATAATCAAAACCACAATGAGGTGTCAACTCACTCCATTAGAATAGCTACAATCCAAAAACTAAAAAATAAAATCTGACAAGCATATAGAGGAAATGGTTTCCTAAAACACTGCTGGTGGGAATGAAAAGTGATGCAATCATTATGGAAAAAAATACAGGAATTCTTCAGAAAACCAAAACTATATCTACTGTATGAGCTAGCTATCCCATTTCTGGGGATAAATAAAAAGGAAATTAAATTAGCACATGAAAGTGTAATCTATACTCTCAAAATAACAAAGATAAGAAATCAACCTTCATGTCATTAACTGATGATTTGATAAAGAATATGTGGCATGGGTATCCTGCATGGTAGCCTAGTAGCTGAAGACCTCACTTTGCATGTGCCAGGATCCCATATGGGTGCCAGTTCTAATCCCGGTGGCCCTGCTTTCCATCCACATCCCTGTCTGAGGTCTGGGAAGGCAGTCAAGGACAGCCCAAGTCCTTGGGACCCTGCACCTGCATGGGAGACCTGGAAGAAGCACCTGGCTCCTGGCTTCGGATCAGCCTAACTCCAGCCATCGCGGCCACTTGGGGAGTGAATCAGCGGAAAGATCTTCTTCTGTGTCTCTCCTCCTCTCTGTATATCTGACTTTCCAATAAAAACAAAATAAATATAAAAAAGAATATGTGGTATACACAAAACAAAATATTATTCAGCCAAAAAAGCAAAGAGATGCGATTGAAGATCAATGAAAGTGAAGACACATTAACTTTCTGAAGATTATAAGTGCTGGAAAATATAACTTGAATTCAGATGTTTGGTTTTGAATTTAAAATTCTTTTATGTTGCTATTTTGATACAATTATTCCTCAACCTGTCCTTTCCTGCTCTTTTCCATCTTACTCACATTTGTTCTCAGACATCACTGAGTATGTCAAGACATAATCAACTTCCTTTACGGTAAAGAATTTAGCAAATATGTTTCAGAATTTTAAAGTATAAATGTTTATCCTCTTAAAATCCAACACACATCCATCTGATCATTTCCATAGAAGTTGGCTTGTGGATACGGTTAAGCATTTGATCACTAATTAAACTTCTATTACTGTGATCCGGCTTAGGACTGTTGCCAAAACTATTATATTTTCCTTTTTTTTTTCAATTCTCCAAACCTTTATCTCCTTCTATATCCCCAATTTACACTTCCATCTCTGTGACTATCCATCCCTGTCTCTCTCCCACTGTCTATCTCCATTTTCCATTTTATTATCTTTGCCCATGTTTCATACTATAGAGTCAGATGGGTTACTAGGTAGTTCGGGTCTCTGGTCCCTGGTGAAAACATTAAATCTTGCTACCCACCCCACTCACCCCCATTTCTGCCTCCTTTGGAAAGCAGAGTACCTCCAGACTTCTGCTTTTATTATAAGAAAATGCAACTGGGCTATTAGGAGGAGTTCTATAAGGATTTAAACTCTACCTCCCTGAGTAACAGTTTTACCATGAAATGTAAATAGGGTCAGGAAATCTCATTGGTCTTGGCCAGATCAAAGTGTCAACTTCATCTCTCTGAATTTTTATCATGAGGAAGCACAGAGTAGTTTCTTGAGATTTCAGCTTATCACTGAAATGGGAAGGGAACAGCCAGCCACACCCTTCTGAAGGCCTTTTTGTTCTGAACAAGTCAGACAGAATTCTGGCCTGTAATTCTAAACTGCTCTTCTAATTCGTTCTCTCTCTCTCTTTCAAAATTGTGTTTAAAAGATACCATTTCCACCATTTTCTTTGGACCCCCATCCTGTTACTTTGGCATGAGATCTCTTTCCAAAATAAACCTCATTTTTCACACACAGATTGTCCACATGAACATTCTCCTTTCGTGTGAGATAAGAATCAAGTTTGCTGTCATCTTTAATGTTGAATTCCTTGCATTATCTTTTCTTTTATTTCTATATGTCAGTGTCTCTTTCTGTCTCTGCCACATTTTCTGTCTCTTGTGTATCTCTGTTCCTTGTTTGTCTCTTAGCTTTTCAAAGCATCACTAGAAAGTTTTTTTTTTTTTTGAGAGATCTTCAGGCCTTATAAAGTAAGTCGTTTTACTTGAATATTTTCAGGAAGACTAGAAGCCATTTTCCCAGACCCCACCAGCACCACCTATATAATCCTTTCTGCCCACCTGTGAGTCAAATGATGCTTATGTATCATTACCTGGGACCTGAGGAGTACAGTGTTGTGTAACTACTCTCCTTTAAGTTCCCTAAAAGCCCATGTTGAGGAGGAGCTTGGGATCTTGTACTCTTGATTTCTTAGACTATACAGACAGATGTCAAGGATGGAAGGAATCAATCTCTTTCTTAACCTTTCCCTTCCTGGTCTGTTCCTTTAAACATGGCTTTCACCTTCTGAATAAATCCTACCACTTTCTTAAAAGCTATGTCAGTGTCTGTGTTTAAAATGCTTTTTAAGGGTCAAAAACGTAGGAAATAAATATTAGACTCTAACCTAGACCACAACAAAGCTATTGTCTGCAATGCCAGCTGGAGTCCCAGCTGCTCCACTTCTGATCCAGCTGCCTGCTAATGCACCTTAGAAATCAGAAGTTGGCCCAAACACTTAGGCCCCTGTCATGCCTGTCAGAGACCTTCATTGGAATTCTAGGCTCTTGATTCCAAGCTGGCCTAACTCAAGCAGTTGTCACCATTTGGGGACTGAACGAGTAGATGGTAGCTCTTTTTCTGTCTCCCCTCTAAGCTTGTTTTCAAATAAGTAAATAAACCTTTTAATTAGCATATTCTTAAAATAAAAATCTCAAAAACCACATGTTAGGTTTGGGGCTGATTCAGAGTAAGAGAAAAACAGAAAAGAGAGGCTTTTGGTTTAGTCAAAGGTTGTCAGTCAAAGGAGAGAGCCTGATGGACTGACTGCTCCGGAGGGAGAAAGCCAGGGATACCTCCACCTGCCAGAATGGCCATGTGAGGTTAATGGACCAGGATATACAGGAATGGACATCTTACGTGCAGGGGATGGGAGAAGGCAGCAGCTCCTTCATTTGGGCATGTGAGGAGTAACCTGCAGCAGAGGGCAGGATACTCATCATGGTGGGCTGAGACAAGGCCTGAGTGGTTCCTGTAGAGCATTCCAGACATTCCTGAGGAGATAAGGCCTGGATGAGCCATTGTGGACTCACTTTCACTTTACTTCAGGCCAGCATCCTGCTCTGCCCAACCTAACACCTAATTAGAGTTCACATACCTTTGAAATATGTGAATGATATCACACAGATACATTCATGCCTGATTATTGTACTATTTTATAAGGAATTTTCATTTTTATTTAAAAGACAGAAAAACCTTTATCCACTGCTACAATCCCCCAGTTGCCTTCAGCCAGGTCAAATTAGAGTTCCTCAAAATCCTGAAATATACACAGGTGATCTGGACCAAAGGCAAGGGAACTCTTTATAGGTCACCCATACGGATGAAAGAGACTCTAGTATTTGAGTCGTTACCCACTGCCAACACAGGGAGCACATTAACAGAAAATAAGAACATAAATTTGCCACAGGGGCATCGCCACAGATTGACTAATCCTAACAACTTGACCACTGGTTTCTTTAAAAGAAAGTGCTAAAAGAGAAACAGCATAAGATGGAAGCCCCACAGTATTGTATAAACTGATCATGAAATTGATGTATCATCTCTTCTGCTATATTTTATTGATTATATCAAATAAATTTAATAGAGTGTTTAAAGGAGGCTACATAAGTTTGTGAATATCAGGCGGCAGAGATTTTACAGTCAGAGTACTGAATAGAGCAGACACACGAGAGAGAGAAAGAGAGAGAGAGAGAAAGAGAGAGCTAATAAAAGAAAGGAGCCTTTATTAGTCTTTAATGCCACTCCCAGGCAAGGTCCACTGGTCCGAGGAGAAGCAAAGAGCCAACAGAGTAGCAACCTTCAAGGGTTGTTTGGGGTTGTTATAGGTGCCGGACTGGCAAGTAGGTTGGGAGTGAGGTTTTAGTGAATGGGAAAGTTAGTTATACTAGGTCATCGTGAACTTTGTGGTCAGCGGATTCTGGAAATTGGGAATATTTTCAGTAAAGTTCTGCACCTGTATCTGGGAGGTGCAGGGAAACCCACGAGGTTTCATTGGTGCTCTTCACTGTGACAAATCTCCCTTCCCCAGTCAGCCTTATAGAGCTCATTAGCAACCACTTGTAGAACTGGCTACCAGAAGCCCCTTCTCATTTTGATCAAGTGGTAAGGTTGCTTACTTAAACTCATACCATCAAGGTGGGTAGGGAAGTTAAAGCCAGCTAGCTCCTAAGGAAATTCTAACAGAACCTGAAGTGACCTACTATTATTGTAAACTTGGTATCGCTTCTAAAGACGAAAGAGGAAATTATGTCATTGCCTTTCCTGAGCGTAAAGGACTACTAACCATGACAGGGAACAGGCCTAGTTGGGAATGTATGTACACACACAAGGGTACTTCCATGCTAAACAAAACACATCTCAAGGGATATTTGGCTAAGAAAGGGCATCTGAACTAGTCTTCTCTTCCCTCAACTGACATAAAAAACACAACTGCTCTGCTCTTTCATATTATTGCATCAGCACTCGGTTCAATGCCACATAAACTAAAATGTGCATATGGGTTAAAACCAAATACCAATTTAGACAGTTCCGACAGGTCCTATGCCTGTGTTCACGCCTTTGCTTCTACTTGAAATTCTGTCTTCACTTTCCAACTCATACGGCACTTTTTTCTCTTTTGAAATGTTATTGATGTCGTTTTAGTATGATCTTCCCGAAATCAAAACGAGCTGTCACTGCTTTTCTGTGCTTATTTACATATTATAGTACTTATATAGCCAAACATAAATCAGATTTTAATAGATGGAGTTGGCAATATATCATTTTTTTAAGATTTATTTATTTTTACTGGAAAGTCAGATATACAGAGAGGAGGAGAGACAGAGAGAAAGATTTTTCCATCCAATGGTTCACTCCCCAAATTACTGCAACGGCTGGAGCTACACTGATCTGAAGCCAGGAGCTAGGAACTTCTTCCGGGTATCCCAACAAGTGCAGGGTCCCAAGGCTTTGGGCCGTCCTTGACTGCTTTCCCAGGCCACAAGCAGTGAGCTGGATGGGAAGTGGAGCCACCGGGACTAGACCCAGCGCCCATATAGAATTCTGGCACATTCAAGGCAAGGACTTTAGCCACTAGGCCACCACGCTGGGCCCAAGGTGGCAATATATCTTATTTCTATCTATGACCCTGAACATCCAGCAGGGTGGATGTTCCTTCATAATACAGCAAGCATTCAAAGGAAAAAAGAAAGGTTGATTTGGAAAACTTGTTCATGATTATAGCTCTCTGCAGAAAAGAAAATATGGAATGATATAAATAAACACGCATACATAGACACGACACACATGCGCACTTAGAAGTTTCTGCAAAATATAATTATGAAAAAAACTGCATGAATTTCAAAACCTGGTAACAAAATGTATCTTTTAAATCCATTTTCTATGAATTGCTTTGAAGATTCCTTGTGTTTGTATGTGCAAGTATACACATATACGCATATATATATATATAGCAAGTAAATATGTGGCGATTTCACCATGATAATAACATAAACACACCAACTATATTTGTTCTACATTTGTCAGTATAACTGAGACAGTCCAAGCCTGCTGAAATTTTGGCCACACCTTCAAGTGGGTGGCACAAGCATTGCCCACCCATTTCCTAACTGGTTAAGAGACCACCAATGGGGAACATTTAATCTGTAGGTTCCTGTCCAATAAGAAAAAGTCAAAGAAAGCTTAAAATCCCAAGACCTTTCCTCACACCTTTGGTGTCTCTCTCTCTCCTTTCTCCCCTAGCTCTGGAGTTGTTGCTCTTGCTCTCGCTCTCTTGCTCTCTCTCAGAAGGTGCTTTCCCCTTCCCTTTTCTCCTGGTTCACCTGGTCACTTCTCAAACTTCTCTGTTTCCAACCGGTTCCTGGCTTTTTATTTCTATATTAAGCTGAGGAAAGAACCCACCAAGCTTTTCTGGTAACAATTAGAACATTTGTTCAAAAAAAAAAATTCACTAGGCAAAGTGTCCTTTAGACCTAAATTTAAGAGAAAACTTATGATATTCACTTAGTGTTTAATAGATCCACGAACTGCCAACTCACTAGAAAACTTAAGAAGTGAAAATTATTTAAGAATTACTTAAGAATTCAATGTGCCTGTTCTATAGTGAATAAAACAGATTTGAGTTCCAAATCTCCTATCAGGAAGAGTAAAGCTATCTGGAATAAAATGCTTTTTTTTTTTTTTCAGATTTAAAATACAGCAAAAGTCAACTGATTTATTCCATATTTCTTAGGGGTAAACATACTATTTTTCTCTTCTATATAATTTCCCCTCTGGCTAGTTACCCATCACAAGCAGAAATCCTGAGCAGTAGAGCAAAAAAGCAGCGAGAAGAAGGGCCTCTAAGTACTCTTAGCTCACAAATCCTGGCAGTGTTTACCTATTGGTGTTATCTAGAGGATTGTTATTTACAGTTCCTGCTGATTTGCAAGAGGAGGAGGAAAAATTAGCTCTCCCCCTTCCAGGGCTTTGGAAACAAAGGAGTTGTGTTTTCATAACAGTGAGGGACTTGGCAGATGTAACAAGAACTCTCTGAAGTTGCCATATGGCCCCCCAAGCAGCCATAGGTTTCCAAATGTGTGCACTATGGGTTTAGTCTGAATCACTAGAGTCTCAGCAGGAATGGTATTTGCACTCAACAGAAAGGAACCAAAAAAGCTAAGAAACAAAATCAGGAACTGGGGACTACACTAATAAATCCTGTCTATGATTGAGCCAGTGAATACCAGGCCCTGAACCATATGTTTAGCAAAAGAGATAAAGTTGTTACATCTGTCTGAAGAGAAATACAACAAATGAGAAGCAGAGAAACAAAACAAATACTTTAGAAATCTTCCATTTCAAAAATTTATACAGGAGTTACACAACAGCCTGGTGTAAAATGAACAAAACTGAAGCCCTAAGAGAGAAGAAAGACTAAGGGATGTGTAGTAACTGTGTAATGGAGACTATTATATCCAGATGTAAAGATACAATGCAGTATACATCTATACTGCCAAATCAAAGACAGTTTCCCAATAAAATTGCTAAATATATCTTGACCATAGGATGTTGGACTCTGCCATTCTCCATACCTACACTGTAAGAACATACTTAAATAGCAGAAAAATTGATTTATGACTGTTTATGAAGGACTATTGTAATGATATATGGAAAATTAATGGGGGGAGGACAATTTGGGAAGAGAGTAAGGGAAAGCCCAGAGCTTAAAGAGGTGTATTATAAAATAAAAAAATAAATACATCTTTTTAAAAAGCAACACAAGTTATTGGCCATGCATGACTTTGAAAATATCCTCTCCCATAAGATTTATAATTTCTTGAACCTTAAAAACAGCTAACCCTGAACTCATGGTGATCTCTAAAGCACCTACAATTCCTGAGATTTTAAATCTAGAACTTACTGAGAGAGGAGTTAGACTGGGTAGTAGGCAGTTAGGGTATTCTGGGTCCCTGAGTCATCATTTTTTTCCCTCAAATATAAAAGGGTATTTTCCCCATGTCTTGGATTCACCAGAGCACTTTTCTGAAGAGACAAGTGCATATTTTAACATATCCAGAACATGCTTCCCCAAGAGACAAGGGCGATATTAACATACCAATTCCCTACCTAAAGCCTCAGCCCAATTCCATCTCTGGCCATTGCCAAGGGATAGTTTCAGACTGGCCTCTTTATCATTAAAAGCCAACTGAGAAAGTTGACCAGTGATACCTTTCTGGCCCTTTTGTCCCAGGGCCAGGTACCATGGAAACCAGGAATTCTCCTTTGTTTATGGAGAAACATCTTTGAGGTGAACCTTTAAAAGATGCTATCCCCACCATTAATTTGCATTCCTCTTTCTTTCCTCCTCCTGCCACTATGGCAGGAGGTCGGGTGGGGCAGAGGGAGGGTTTCTGTCTCCCCTGCCACTATGGCAGAGGTCTAGGATCTTTTTCTCTTCTTCCAGCCACTATGGCAGGAGGTTTGGGTCCTCTCTCTCTCTCTCTCTCAAAGCCCCTCCTGTCACTAGAACGGGAGCCCCTTTTCTCAGCTTTTCTAATAAATCTTGCTTTAAGGCTAAACTGTATCCGCACAAAAATCCTTCTTTCCTATGAGACAAGAATTGAGGTTGCTTGCCGTACTCGGGGTTGAAAACCCTACAACATTATGACCCAATGTCAGTTTAAAGCAATCCATAGAATACACTAAAAATTAGATTACTGCTGAATTATATCATGTGAAAAATATCAGTATACAATTAATCTGAAAATAAATATTTACAGTGTTACTAAAGGTCTTACTGCCCTAACCAATCATATTACTGCAAGGATTCAGATGGGCTAACAGGTAGTTATGAGTCTCTGGTTCCTATTGAAAAACAAAATCTTGTTTCCGCCTTATTTTTGCCTTCTTTGGAAAGGAGTGCCTACAGGCTTCTGCTTTTATCTAAGGATAAGCAACCAGGGTGTTAGGTGGAGCCCCTATGCCAGATGTGCATTCTAGCCCCCTCAGTGAAGGCTCAATGGCTAAATCCTAGCCTTGCATGTGCCATCATTCCATATGGGTGCCAGTTCATGTCCTGGCTGCTCTACTTCCCATCCAACTTCCTGTCTGTGGGCTGGGAAAGCAATACAGAATGGCCCAAAGCCTTGGGACCCTGCACCTGTGCAGAAGACCTGGAAAAAGTTCCTGGCTCCTGGCTTTGGATTAGTTCAGCTCGATTGAGTCCAGCTGGGAAGTGAATCAGCAGATGAAAGTTCTTTCTGTCTCCTTTTCTCAGTAAATCTGTCTTTCCAATAAAAATAATCTTTAAAATGGAATTCTAGCCTATGATTGTAACTACTGTTCTAATTTCCATTTTTTTTTTCACTCTCCTAAAAGTATGCTTAAATCTTTTAAGCACACCACCTCTGGGCTTGGCATGGTGGCCTAGAGGCTAGAGTCCTCACCTTGAACGTTCTGGGATCCCATATGGGCGCCAGTTCTAATCCCAGCAGCCCTGCTTCCCTTCCAGCTCCCTGCCTGTGACCTGGAAAAGAAGTCAAGAGCGGCCCAAAGCTTTGGGACCCTGCACCCGCATGGGAGACCCAGAAGAGCTCCTGGCCTCTGGCTTCAGATCGGCTCACCTCTGGCTGTTGTGTTCACTTGGGAAGTGAATCATCAGATGGAAGAACTTCCTCTCTGTCTCTCCTCCTTTCTGTATATCTGACTTTGTAATAAAAATAAATAAATCTTAAAAAAAGAGAGATACCACTTCCATCATTTGCTCAGTTCATTCTTCCCTTTGAACCCCACCCTTATCACAATGGCAGGAGATCTTGCTTTCTCTCTCTTAAATAAATCTCACTTTGCACACGGAGATTGTCAGCATAAAAATTCTTCTTTCCTATGACACAAAAACGGGATTGCTATCTTCCTTTGCATTAAATTCTCTGCAAAATTACCACACAGTTAACCTCCAAGACTCTTAACACCTCTATTCAGAAACAGATAGCTTTCACTGAAATGTTATTATGACCATGTGGACTCATTGAAAAATCTCTATTACCAAATTTCAGTCTACTGAATACTTGTGGGCCATTAACTTGTTCCTTTGAACTCAGCATTCCATTGCCTGATCTGCCATACTGCTTTCTTTATCTTCATCACTATCATTTTCATCTCTTCATCCTCAGGCCCATTCACCATTTACAGGACTCTCCATTTCCTCTTCCTGTGCCTCCCTGAGCCAAATTCCAATATATCCATATATCTCTCCACAATAATCTTTAACTAAAAATTGCAGGTCTCAAACACTCCCCACTACCTCATCTCTCAAATAAAACAGAACAACTGAAATTTCATATGCATTTTCTTCTCTTTGTTTGAAAATTTGTAAAGCACATCTTGTTTCACATCACCTTACTTCTGTCTATTGTCTGGGATCTTTCAAGTCTGTCACTGATGAATTTATCCCAAGCATCAGCTAGGATTACCAAATAAAGACACCACATTTGCCTCATTGTCTCTTGAACTTCGTAACTCCAACACCCTCTATAGTCATTCGATTTTAACATCCATTGTTGTCAAGTCTTCACCATCATCCTCATTCTCAATCCATAACTTTCTAGTTTCCCTAAGAGTGAAAAATTTGGTGCCATTTTTCCTCTCATTCTCTCTCAAAACATGAACCATTCTGTTGCTTCCTAGATATCCCTGTCATAAGAAATTGTCTTCACTTGTATCTTTAATCTTTACTTCACTTGTTCCTTAAAATACTTCTACTACCACATGTATAATTATATCTAATTTAAAAACATTGACTAGGATTTGGTACTTGACAAAGTTTCTAAACTTTCTTCTCATTCTTTACTTCATAATGTAAGTATTATTTCTATACTTCTCTCAATCTCCTCATTCAATCATCATATCCTCTCAGAGATAAAATCTAATGGTCCTTTCTGGCTCTTCTTGAACTTGGCATTTGATTGAGTTGACTACCTTCTTGAATCTTACTCTGAAATTATATGCCTTTAGTTAGCTTGCTACAATAGCAATAATTTTTCTTCTTTTCTGCTTTACTTTCTTCTTCTTGTACAGCCTTTCTAAAATTCTTATTCCCTTGATATTCCAAGCTTTCAGAAATTTTATGCGTATTATGACACTGAAATTTACAGCACTTAGTTACCACTTGATACTGAATCCTAAAATCATAGTTAAAGAATCTATCATATAATATCTCCTGAATATTCCTCCAGCAGCTATATTACAACACAATTAGAACAAAAGTCATAAAGAGAGCACTTAAGTTTCTAGCCATGAAAAAAGCCTAAGCTAATATCATATTTAACACTAAAGGGATGAAAATGCGCTCCTGTAAGAACAGAAACAAGACAAGGATGTGACTTTGTACTATTTCCATTGAAAATTGTTTTCCAAGTTCTTATGTGAGGCCAAGATGACATTAATAGCAAAATCTGTAGGCACATGATATTCAAGTTTAATTACAGGCAAATTTTGCTAGGAACACAGATAAAAACCCTAAACAAAGTATGTTGAAATCGTATCCACCAACATATAAGAAGAACAAAATGTCACAGATTCATTTATTTCAGGAATGGAAGTTTGACTTCAAACTTAAAAATCAATCAGTGCAATTCATCACATAAATAGGAAAGAAGAAAAATACATTATTACTATCATTACAGAAACATATTTAAGATTGAAAGGAAAAGATAAGAACTTCATCTTATTTAGTGTTGCATACATTCACACAAATTAAATTTAGCAGATAATATAATTAATGGCAAAGTTTCAAATGTTTTACTCCTGAGATTGGAAATGAGGCAAAGTTAGTTACTAAAGACTAATCAATGCCATCTAGCATTGAGGCAAGATATCATCCTTTCCTCATCCATCAAGAAGGAAAACACTTGATAATCCTATAACAAAACAAATTATCCAAAGAAAAACATGACAAACTTATTTAAGCAAAGTTTTATATAATTTTGGGGTACTCAGAAATAAAAACCCAAACATCTATAGAAAATTTCTCTTAGCTTTAGATTCAATGAATAATGGGCAGCTACATAGCAATGTGATTGGATACAAGAGTGTAATCTAACTGTAATTAACAAAGCAGGGAACCCAGTAAGCCTGTCTATCCACATTCTTCTTGGCCTCTCCATTATCCATTACTTTATTGTACCCATGGAACAGAAACCCTCTACAAACAGTCCACAAGAGAGAAGGTAAATAGTGGCTGTTCTAGCTATCAGGGATTCCTTTGGGGGAAAAAAGGATTCTAGTCTCTATGACTCGTGTTGGGAAAGATAAATTCTGGTTCCTATGAATTGATCAGGGAGAAAGAAGAGCAGGAGAAAGCTGGAGAGAGACTTTATTACTGAGGCTGTTTGTAAGTCTTTCCCATTTCCTTTACTTCAAAGGACTCAGCATGCCTAAGAACATTTTGGGAATGACTTCTTGAGACCCAACAATAATATGTACTGCAGAGTTTAACCAAGGTAATTTTTCCAAAAAAGAAAGAAAGAAAATTAAGAGGGTGAGAGCAGTAAAAATAAAGCTATTATCATTTACATACAACATGATCTCATGATAAATACATTTAGCAGGATTGCCGGATAACAGTCAACATACAAACATTTACTTAGATTCTATACATTAAGGGTATTTTAAAAAGTTCACAGCCTGCCAACCGTTGTGGTATATAGCCACCACCTTTGATACTTTCCTCCCATATTGGCATCAGTTTATGTCCCAGCTGCTCTACTTCCCATCCAGCTCCCTCATTGTGGCCTAGGAAAGCAGTGGTGGATGCCCAAATCATTGGGACCCTGTACTCCTGTGGGAGACCTGGAAGAAGATCAGCTCAACTCTGGCCATTGTAGCCATTTGGGGAGTGAGCCAATGAATGAATGAAAGATCTTTCTGCCTCTCCTTCTCTCTGTAAATCTGCCTTTCGAACAAAAATAAATATTTTTTAAAATTCTATGGAATTGTTCATTCCCTTTGTGAGTGTGCTTTAAAAAGTTGGTGGAAAATGAAATTTAAAGTAAGTTCTTTTTTGTGCAAAAATACTTTCAAAAACAGCTTTTTCATAACATTCCTGTTCTATGAACTGTTTGAGGACGCTTCATACACAGGGTTTTCATATCTTTCCTGCATCAAATGATCTTGGGCCAACCTTTGGCTTACAAGTAAGGATGCTAAATGCTTGAGATGCCCACATCCAATATCCAAATGCCTGGATTTGAGTCCTGTCCCCACACCCAACTGTGGCTTCCTACTGATGCAGATACTGGCTCAAAGACTTGAATCCTACTACCCATGTGCGAAACTTGAATTGCATTCTTATCTCCCAGCCTGAGCCATGCCCACTCCCAACTGTTGCCTGAATTTGAGGAGTGAACCAGCAGATGAAAGGTTTCTTTCTTTTTCTATATCTTTGCTGCCTTATCTTTCAAACAAATAAAATAAATATAAATTTTTAAAGTATGTTTTAATTACATTTTTGTGAACTTTAAAAAATTATTGGGCCAGGCGTAGTAGTCTAGCGGCTAAAATCCTCACCTTGAACGCAGCAGGATGCCATATGGGAATCATTGGATGGAAGATTTTCCTATCTCTCTTCCTCTCTGTATATCTGACTTTGCAATAAAAATAAATAAATCTTTAAAAATGTATTTATTTGAAAGTAACAGTTACAGAGAAAGGGATTGACAGAGATTTTTCATCTGTCATTTGATTCGCTAGGTAGCCCCAACAGCCATGATTGGGCCAGCCAGGGGCTAGTAACTTTATCTAGGTCTCGTGAGACAGGGCCCAAACCACTTGGATTATCTTCTGTTTTAATCAGGTCATTAGCATGGAGCTTGAAGGGACATGGAACAGCTGGGACATGAACAAGCACCCATATGAAATGCTGGCTCTTGAAGAGGGAGCCATTGCACCAGGCCGCCATGATGGAATTGTAAAGAAAATGATACCACTGATACTTCAAAAATACCAAGTGTCAAAAAGAAATAAAGGGATATTTGCATAAAACTTCTAGACAATATTATGTCCAACAGCATCATGGAAATTCTTTGAGTGCTTGTAAAAAAAATAAGTTCTATCATTGCAATCTCTAAAATTTCTTTCATATCACTGTGCTCATTCCTTTTTCTATTGTAAAACCCTGGTACAAGTATGCAAGGTTTTGTGCATCAGCAATTATTATAGTTGTTAAAACCATCTCCTTGCTTACACTCTTTCCGCTTCAATTTCATTCTTTTGACTATTGACAGATCAACCTGTCAGTCACTATTTTATTACCAAAAAAGTGTATCAAGATAAAGTTGTGACTAGGTAAATGTCAGCTATTTTATTTTGTTTCAAGATTTCTTACTGTTCCCTGTTACTCAACTGGTATTCCAGGAAAAACAAAATAATTGCTATTTCCTGAATAAATCATGTTTTTCTGTGTCTTGAAAAATGTTTGGCTCCCATGTAGCACACCACTCTCTTATCTCCATCTGTAAAAGCTTTGGCTAACCTTCAAAACACAACTAATTTCTTTATTCCATGTAGGACATGGCTAGAGCATCTTTTAAGTTCTCAAAAAATACTTAGATTAATATCTCACATATCCTACTCTTTCCTCCTTGAAAAACAAATCCTTTACAGCATGTGTGGATCTGGAAATCTCCCCTGAGATTAAAGGCTTATGTTGTATTTGACAGGTTTGGTAATGTAGGTAACAGAGGATAAGCTTTGTCATTGGAGAGATTTCACAGTATGTGGATCAATTCAGAATCAAAGCCAGATGGTAGGACGTTTTCCATCTGGATGAGAACTAGAGAGAAAACTAACAAACTAAAAAGCTAGAGAAGAATCACAAGGGACTTAACTAATATCCATAATATTAACTCCCAAACGCATGAATCCCAAAGAACTAAAGCCATAAAAGAATAAGAAAACCATTTCCAGGGAATATTTGCTAGAGAATACATGCGCAAATAAATTTAACAAAGTTCTGACCGACTCACATAATTCAATGGCAAGGAAATACCAATATTTAGCTTGGAATGATGTTCAAAGACACTTTTGATTTTGTTTAGCACAAATCACCACTTATCTCTTAGGAAAGAAGCACAGATGTCCAGCTCATTTGCATAATGGAAGAATTGTTTCAAGATTCATACAACATTGGCGATTTTTCTAATTCTACTCAGGCTAACATCTTTCAAATTGGAGTGGGGCCAAAGGATTATCTGCCAGCTTTACTTTTTAATTTATTATTTCCTTTCTAGGATAGAAAACTTCAAAGTTAAAAAATCACAAAAGTAATACAATGAGTATTTACATATGTGTGTGTATTTATATATACTTCACCTAATTTCACCAGTGATTGATATTTTGCCACCATCTGTCATTAATATTCAACTAAGTCATAAGGACAACAACACAATAAACTCAGTGAATCACATGATCAATGACATGACACTGTCAACTTCAGAATTTTTTGAAAACACACAATCATCTATGATCTGTGACAGGGAAGAGTTTAAAGCTTACACCTTTCTTGAAAACATTCTGTAAACTGTCAGTTTTTTTTTTTTAAATAAAACTTAAGACATAAACTGAAATCGTCTTCTAGCTCAGTACAGATTCATACAAAATTAATGATAGAACACAGTGGGAAACAAACACAATGAACACACAAACACATATAAACACAAACTAAAATTATTTATTTATGTCCCAGATTGTTCCACAAAGGACTTAAAGTTTCTTTCAAAAAAGACATTTTACACAAACAAATACAGATGAATACTTGAGGGGAACGGTACAAAGGGAGAAAATGGAGAGTAATAATGAATTGCAGAGCATGGGATTCTGCAGACTTGCAATAATTTAACAGGTGGGTTTTTAACGGCCAAACAAAAAGTAAAAGTGAGACTAAACATGCCTTAGTCTATAAGATTTTTGTTAAAGCCAGTTTTTTTTTCTAGAAAACTTGATTGTCTTGATAAATTCAAGAACAATTTCTTCCATGGCTCTTGAAAAAAAGGCTAAGACAGGAAGTTGCAGGGGGAAGCTAATGGTAAGATGTGACCATGTCTTTCTCTGCCATGTCCCTTAGGATTAAATGATCTGCTATGCAGATTTCATTTAGTGAAAACTATTCCTTTACTAAATGATTATTAGGCACCAGCCAAATGAATCAAAACCTTTAGCTCTGGGGCCCAGCGGCATGGCTTAGTGGCTAAAGTCCTCACCTTGAACTCGCCAGGATCCCATATGGGTGCCGGTTCTAATCCTGGCAGCTCCACTTCCCATCCAGCTCCCTGCTTGTGGCCTGGGAAAGTAGTCAAGGACGGCCCAAAGCCTTGGGACCCTGCACCCATGTGGAATACCCGGAAGAAGTTCCTGGATCCTGGCTTCAGATCAGCACAGCACCAGCCGTTGCAGTCACTTGGGGAGTGAATCATTGGATGGAAGATCTTCCTCTCTGTCTCTCCTCTCTGTATATCTGACATTCCAATAAATAAATAAATAAATAAATATTTTTAAAATATCTTTAGCTCTGATAATCTTGCAATCTGCCGCTCAGATGACTTTTTTTAAAATTCCGAGCAGATACATAGGCCAAGCTACTAGAATGGACTGCGTTGTGGAAGGTTGGAGAAAATGGAAAGTTAATGAACAAAGTGCTAATAATACTCATTGGGGCAAAAATATTGATTTTATGTGAAATTATACATTGAAAACTTTTAATTCTCCAAAGAGAGGTAACACATAATATGTACTCTCTTTACAATAACACATCAGGTTTATTACTTAAGAGGCATTTAGGAAAACATACCTTGCCATTACAATTATTACTTATATATCACAAAATACAAAGTTGGCCTAAGATAAGGCTGGAAATTTTATAAATGAAAGCATAACAACCTTAATCATTTCTTGTTCTGACTTTCTGTACTGACTATGATCGGAACAGAAAAATTTGTCCAATTCTTTTTTTTTTTTTTTTTTTAGCAATTCAGTCATTCTTAACAAGTAACACAGAAATTCAAATAAACTGCTAATGCATAAAGAGTTTTCCCCATTATGGAAACACCATTCACATCATGGAGGTTTTCCAGTGGAAAACTTCATCAACAACTATTAGACCTTTACTCATAATGAGATTAACTGAGATTCAAAAGCTTCATCTTAGAGTACAATGTCAGTTTCCACAAATATTTCATTCATTAAATAAGTATTTGTAGAATATTTGTAGTTAACACAAATATTCATCCATTAAATAAGCATTTGGCCTCCAGGGCTTAATGGAGGCCAAAGACTCTTCTAGACCTTGGGCGTAAACAGTGAGCAACACATCAGTGTGCCTTCTGGGAGGCATTGAATTGCAATGGGTTAAGATATTATTTAAGATGCCCACATCCCACATTACATCCTTGAGTTCAAACCCCAAGTTCCCCTTCCACTTCTGAACAAGTTCTGGGCTAATATGTACCCTAGAAAGGGGCAGATGATGGCTTAAGCACTTTGGTATCAACATAGGAGACCCAGGCTTTTGATTTCAGCCTTGACCAGCACTGAGCTTTATGGATATTTCAGGGATATATCAGTAGATGAAAGGTTTCTCAATCAGTCATGTTACTCTGCCTTTCAAACAAAAAACAAATTTTAGAAAAATTTAAAAGACAACTGCCTGATACGTAGGGCATAGGAAAAAAAAAAAGGGCAGTAAATTGGCCCACTGCTGCCATCTTGTGGGTGGTGGGGCTGGTGAGTTTGTCCTCAGGGTTTGGATAGATGGCCCTCCCCGCAACATGGCGGCTGCTGGACGTCAGTAATGAATCCTGAAGGGCCAAGTATGTGCGGGGCAGAACCAGGCTGGACCGCAACACCCATTGGTTCCAGTGGAAGTCGGGAGTGAAAACAGAACCAACCCAGCAATTACAACCACAAGCTGATTGGAGCGATGGACGGTGCCAGGCCCTGTACTTGTTAGCACATACAAGAAGTTTCTTTGGAGATCTTCCTAATCTAAATGCTGGACTCAGAACCCTAACGAAGAAAAGAGAGAAGACAGAACGGGTCAAGCAACCATCTCAGCTATGATGGACTATGTCAATCAGTGGATGTTTCAAAGACCTCATAGTGCTTGGAGTGGCAAGATTGACAGCGATTCATAACTGTTGCAATATCAAAACCACTTGAGCAAGAACCTCAGAGCATGCCCTACACCCGGGACTTGGGGAGGGTGGGAAATTGGGTGGGCCTTCTCCCTTAATACCCCCCTTTTAAACATGAAGGTAACAATATGGAAAACATACTAGTCTTATCCACTTTCCTGTAGCCCTTGAACCTTCTTACTCTAACTAAGTATGTAAAGAATGTCAAAATAAATTTTATTAATAAAAAAAAAGAAATGTGAAAAACATTCAAATTGAACATATTTTTAAGTAGACAGAATAGAATTTTTCAGTTCATACAAGTTTCAGGTGGAAGAGTCAAAGCAAGCTGTGTAGCCATCGCATTCCTTAGCACAAAACACTCACATTTGTGGTGTTACGAATAAACCTGTTGTGCTGCATACTATATAAAAGTGCATACAGCAATATAATTACAACACACAATTATGTGATCAATTTATGTATTTACATCACACTTTTAATTTAGTCATTGATAATTTTTATCACCCTTTTAGAATATACTCCTATTTATTAAAAAAAAAAGGGTTAACTATCATACAGTGTAGTGCTTTGCTGACAGTAGCTTCGTATGTCTCATATCTATCATGCCTTTGGCTACATCAAGAAACCATGCCTGGTGAATGACCTATACTATCATAGATGAGGATGTTTTATGATGTTTGCACAATGATGAAATCTTAAGAGGACCATGACTGTTTGTCATGCTATACATTTACCTCTAAACACTGCTTTTTCTGCATCTCATACACATTGACATTTCTCTTAGTTTAGTTAAAATATTTTTCAAACATGAAGCTCTTTTAACTCCTGTGCTATTTAGAAGTATGTGGCTTTATTTCCAAATATTTGAGATAAATCCAGCTATTTGTTACTGACTTCTTGTTCAACTCCCTGATGGTCTGAGACATAAATGATGCTCTTTTAAATGTGTTAAGTGTTTTGTAGCTCACAAAACACTCTATAAAGGTAAACATTCCATGAGTTTGAGAAGAATGTGTATTTTGCCCTTGCTGCATAGAAAGTTCAATAAATGTCAGATAGATCAAATTGATGGATGCTGCTATTCAGCACTATTCTTAGTGATATATATCCTCAATGATTTTCTGTTTACTTTATCTATTACTAAAGCTGAAGTGCTGAAATCTATAGTAGCAAACTTTTCTATTTATCACCTTAATACTAATAGTTTTGTCCAACAAACTTTGGTATCTGTTAGGTGCATTTGCATTAAAGATTATTATGTCTTTTTGGAGAACTGATCTCTTTATCGTGTAACCATACCTACTGTTACCTCCACTAATTTTTATTGGCCTCTCTTTGCTTTCTCTGACATTAATACAGCTACTTTATAATCTTCTTCCCCACCTCGCACATGGGTGGGAGCTGTCCTTTCAGGTCATTAGCAAGGAGCTAGATCAGAAGTGGAGCCACCAGGACTTGAATCAGCACCTATATGAGACGCAGAAGCCACTGACAGAGACTTAACCTGCCATACAGTGGCACTGCACCCCAGATCTTTCCTTAATGTAAGAATAGGAGTAATAACTTATAGTTTCTGTATATATCAAAGTTAAAACTAGAAACTTGATTCATTGATTTGTTCTGATGCCCTTTGTAATAAAGGATTTACTACCAAACCAGATGGAAAACTAGTCTCTATGAAAGCTTTAATGTCACACATACCAGGTGTGTGTGCATGTGCATATGTATATGTGTATATATACGCACACACAGAGAAAGAAAGAGGAAATAATGTACCCATTCTTACAAGTAGTATTTCAATAGAATATGCCAAAGTAATGGTAATGTTGGTCATTAATTCCAAAATTCAGATAAATTTCAGTCCCCAAATGGCATTCACAAAATGAACTCATCTAATGGCTTTGGTTTTGGATCTGGAATTTTCTATTAGCACTAGTCAAATTTACTTGCTTTGCATGTGACTCAATTTCTAACAACTATAAAAAGTGAAGATTAATAATAATCATGTGGAGCCCGGTGCAATAGCATAGTGGTTAAAGTCCTTGCCTTGAATGTGCCGGGATCCCATATGGGTGCTGGCTCTAATCCTGGCAGCTCCACTTCCCATCCAGCTCCCTGCCTGTGGCCTGGGAAAGCAGTTGAGGACGACCCAGGGCCTTGGGACTTTGCACTCGCATAGAAGATCCAGAAAAAGCTCCTAGTTCCTGGCTTTGGATCTGCTCAGCTCCAGCCATTGCAGTCACTTGGGGAGTGAATCACTGGATGGAAGATCTTCCCCTCTATCTCTCCTCCTCTCTGTATATCTGACTTTCCAATAAAAATAAATAAATCTTTAAAAAAATATATCATACATACTTTTTGCATAGTAAATGAGATACTACATTTAACAATGCAAAGTATTCAAGAATTTGACTCCATTCTTCCATTCTTAGATATTATAAAATTAATAACCAATATGTAATTACAAATTTTATAAAAAAATACTTGAAAATAATAATGCAGGAGCTAGCATTGTGGTGTAACAGATTAAGTTCTCTTATGACACCAGTATTCCACATGAGCTCTGGTTTAAGTCCCAGGTGTTCCACGTCCAATTCAGGTCCCTAATATGTCTGGGAAAGCAGCAGAAGATGGTCCAAGCACTTGGACCACTGCCACCTACACAGGAGACAAGGATGCGTGAGGCAGTGACTGAGATCCAGGTCGAGTTCTAGCCTCCTGTCTTTGGCCTGGCCCAGGCCCTGGTGTTGTAGCCATTTGGAAATTGAATCAGCAGATGGAAGATTTCTTCCTCTAACACTCCACTCAAATAAATAAATACATCTTTAAATCCATTTTTTTTGTATTTGAGCTCTTTTTATCTCATATTATGTACAATCAACTGAAGCCTTCAGAAGAAAACATGTCAACTCACTCTTACAGCATAAAATTAATGTTGCTATGTCTTCATTATATCCCTTAATTTATATTTAATAGAAACATAAGGACTTTTAAAGCTCAAAATACCAAGCAAGTGCAATTTTCCTGACAACACTGGGAAATTTTAGCCTCTATATTAATAGAAAAGTCCAATTTAATTTTCTACCATGTGTAATCCAATAAAGAAAGTAAGAATGAGAACATGATCAATATTGACTAATGAAATAAGTTTTTGTTTTAAATCTGGAATTCCTGGGCCTGGAGGAGTGGTCTAGAGGCTAAAGTCCTTGCCTTGCACGCACCGGGATCCCATATGGGCGCTGGTTCTAACACCAGCAGCTCCACTTCCCTTCCAGCTCCCTGCTTGTGGCCTGGGAAAGCAGTCAAGGACGGCCCAAAGCTTTGGGACCCTGCTCCCAGGTGGGGGACCTGGAGGAGGTTCCTGGTTCCCGGCTTTGGATTGGCTCAGCATCGGCTGTTGCAGTCACTTGGGGAGTGAACTATCAGACAGAAGATCTTCCTCTCTGTCTCTGCTCCTCTCTGTATATCTGACTTTGTAATAAAAATAAATAGATCTTTTTTAAAAATCTGGAATTCCCTTATAAGAAAACATAATCAAGCACATAAAAAAGAAAGGAGTTGACTTTGTAGTAGTGTGGATTAAGCTATCATACACAACACCAGCAACCCACATTGCAGGTTAAAGTCCCTGCTACTACACGTCCAATCCCACTCCCTGCTAATATGCCTGGAAAAGCAGCAGAGGATGGGCCCAAGTGCTTGAGCATTGCCACCAGTATTGAGATCATGATGCTGCTCTAGGCTCCTGTCTTTGGCCTGGCCCAAGCATGGCTATTGCAACTATTTGGAACACAAGACAGTAGATGGAAGATCTTGCTCTATCTGTATTTGTTTCTACCTGTCACACTACCTTCCAAATAAACATTTAAAAAAAGAAAGAAAGAAAATGAAGACTCTCCTGTAATGCACACACACCTATACAGATGGAATGTTTACATCCTCTCCAATGTGATAGCATGTGGAAGTAGAGCCTTTGGAAAATGAGGTACTGAAAGGGAAAGGCACGGAGGGGTGGGATGGGAAGTGCTTTAGATATTTATGCTGATCACGTTCTAGTTCTCGATCTGTAGGCCAGTCATACAAAGGCTTTCACGTGATCAAAATTCATTTATTTTGTTTGTTTTCATTTTGTGCTAAAGGTAAAGGGGGATAGAGAGGAAGATCTCTCATCTGCTGGTTCATTGATCTGTATACCTGAATTTGCGTCCTTCTCTCTAAATGTGCTTTATATTTCAATATAAAACAATCACAAATGCTAAACTGTCCTCATTTCCAAGATTATCACTTGAGAGGATGTATGTTTCATCACTGATAGTCTTTAGTATTTTATCCTTCAACATTAACCCCATATTAGTCACTTCTTGCTCCATCCATATTGCACCTCTTGACAGATTCCAAATTTATAAACCCTGTCCCCCTCGGCCTTTGACTCTGACTATTAAGCAAGACAGTGTCATAATGAGGATGTCCATGGAGGGAGAAATAACCATGAATCAGTGTTACAGGTTAACAATCCCAGCCAATCTCTGAGATACCAGCTCAAATTAAAGGCTTCTTTCAACCCTCAGATGGAGGCGAACTCATCTGATGACCCCGAGAATATTGAATATTCTATAGCTCTTATTTGCTACACCATAAATGTATCCTGACAGGCATTATTCTTGTAAACAATGAACTAGGGCAACAAAAAGACCTTATTCATTTCTATATTTCCAGTATTTATAGAATAGCTGTTTTATCCTATGTGCTATGCTGTTTGATGAAAGAATAGAGGCTTGAATGGATCCGTGTGTTACCAAGTCATGGATATGAGCCCTGAAAGGTCATCACACTGTTTTCACTGATCCCACGGAGTATGTAATTGTCCGCTGTCACACAGCTGGATACAACACCACAGCCTTTCATATTCTCAGGCCAATGTTCATCATCGCTTTCTTTTGACTATTATTTACAAATATTATACTTAGAAAGAAGTTGCAAAAGTAGCTCGGAGAGCTTGTATATACCCTTCATTCAATGCACCATTCACATTTTAAATGACCATCATACAATGACTAAAACTAGGAAATTAAGAGTCATACAGCACAATTAATAATAACTACAGATCTTGATTTTCCACCCTTTATGCTAAGTTTTTTTTTCCCGTACTAGAATCCTGTATTGCATTTGGTTTTCAAAACTCTTATTTGTCCCAGTCCGGCAGAGTTGCTTAGTGTTCCCTGTGATTCGTGAGCTTGCCACATTTGAAGAATGGTAAAGATTAGGGAAGACACTACTGAAAAGCAAAGTTTGTAGAATGCCTCCGATATGAGTTAATCTGTTTTCTAGTAATTTTATTCAAGCTTAGAATTTGGAACAAAAGTGCAATAGAGCCAACACACCTATTTTAAGTATCTTGTTGATGAATACACAACAGCAAGCTTATTAGTAGTAATGTTCCCCATGATCACATGGCTGCATACTCATAACATTACTATTTTTTTCTTTGTGGTCAGTAAGTCTCTCGGAGAAGATACTTCAAGAGTGCATATGCCCAGATGTTCTAGTGCTGCTTCAAAAATCTAAAAATGCCGATCTGCAATGGGCCTTCGAGCATCCTGCATCCCCATCTATCACAAACTTAGCTCACTGGAGGGCAGGGATCATTCTGTCTATTACACACATCTGAGAATTCACTTTGAACAGAATGCCCCTTCATTGCGACGGGTGAGAGGCAAGGTATTTAGTTTTCTGAAGTTACTTCTCTACTGTACAACCATGAGCTAATTGTCACTCAACCTCTGTGTCACCAACAAACACCCCTTTATCAGTCCGCCGCACGGTGAAGACTTTAGCCACTAGGCTATCGCACCAGGCCCATAGGTTATGATTGTTTTAAAATCTCAGCGAATATACTACTATCCCCACTTATTATTTCTTATTACTTAAAAATTCTGTTATTCTGTGGATAGGCTATGGGCCTATCAAGGTTTAAATGTTTCTTCACAGCTGGCCAGCCTTTTGGCATAATTTGTATAGCCATTGCCTGACTGCTTTACTTCCAATCCAACTTCTGCCAATGCATCAAGGAAAGTGCAGAAAATGGGAGCTAGCACGATGGCTTAAGAGACTAATCCTCAGGCTGTGGTGCCAGCATCCCATACGGGTGCAAGTTCAAGTCTTAGCTGCTCTACTGGTCCAGCTCCCTGCTTCATGCTTCCGACGTGGGAAAGCAGCAGAGGATAACTCAGGTCCTTGGGCCTGTGCACTCATGTGAGAGACAGGGATAGAAGTTCCAGGCTCGTGGCTTAAAATTGGCTAAGCTCTAGCCATTTCGTAGGTGAGCCAGCAGATGGAGAACTTCTCTGTGTAAAATCTGCCTTTCAAATAAGAATAAATAAATCAATTTTAAAGAATAAAGTGAAGAAGATGGCTCAACTGCTTTGTACCCCTGTGCCCATGTGGGAGACCCAGAAGCTCCAGGTTTTTGGCTTCAACCTGGCCTTCTTGAGGCTGCTGAAGCTGTTTCAGCAGTAGATGGTAGATAGATCTCTCTCTCTCTCTCTCTCTCTTCCTCCCTCTCCTTTAACTATAACTTCCAAATAAACAAGTCATCAAAAAAAAGTTTTCTCCCATATCATGGCATCTAAATTTCAGTCTTGGCTAAACTGCCAATCTCAGCTTTCTGCTAATGTACACCCTGGGAGGCAGCAGACAATGGCTGAAACAGCGGGGTCCCTGCCACCCGAGACACAGATGAAGCTTCAGGCTCCTGGCTTCAGTCATCCCAGTCCTGGCTGTTTCAGTCATTTGGGGAGTGAGCCAGTAGATGAAGTTCCCTCTCCGGCTTTCATTTCTGAGTCTTTCCTGTATACTGCCCATTTCCTTCACTTTCACCGCCCTGAGAACGTCTCTCCCAAATAATTGATTGTTAATTCTTTCCCAAGGCATTGTTTCTCAGGGACCTCAGATAATAAAAATATAGATTCTTCACAGAGTTCTTGAGAAGGCTAATTAAGTTGCTTAGGATAGGCCTCACAGGTAAGAGGCACTCAACATATCCAGCTTAATACTGCTTTGGCTGTCTTTTAGGCAGCAGGACAATTTCAGAGTGGATAGAGAATGTATAGTAGTAATTGTAGTTGTCCTCTGCCCTGCTCAGAAATACTGTGAGTCGCATCATCATGTGGCAAACTAAAGCCAGCATTCTGTGAAAAACAAGATTGCCCCTTGCAGCGACACTGTGACAGGTCACACGCACTCACCTGCAGTATCGGTGGGTAGCAGAGGTGTCTTCTGGAGCCAGGAAATTGCCTTCTTTATTGATTGTCTCATGCGGTTGCATCAGAATCCTTCAGAATGTGAAAAAGCTCCATGGATACTTCCAGTGCATCTGTAAACCACACAGCTTGTAAGATACCACAGACCCACTGAGGAGATATTATCTCAAATTAACCTTTCTCCTAGTCCCAGCACTAAGAGAGGAAACATTTCTGTACATCTTAGAACACAAGTCCTGTCCATTAAAGGTATATGGTATTTGCATCCACTTCTCTTCTTCAAAATGTGCTAAATGGTTTCTTTGAGACACAGTAATGTTCTACCTGCTGGCCCATTCCACAAATGCCTGCAACAGTCAAGGCTGGGCTAAGCTGAAACTAGGAACCAAGAACTACATTCCAGTCTCCCACATGGGTAGCAGGAACACAAGTACCTGGGCTATCAGCTAATGCTGCCAGATTAGGAAGATGTTGGATTGGAAGCAAAGGTGCCAAGACCCGAATCAGCATTCTTTTGTAGGTTGTGGACAACCCAAGCAGTGGTTTAACCCACTGTGACACACAAGTGCCTCTGCATTTGTTTTAAAACGGCATTTGTGGTTTGGGTGCAAAAGGACACATGGTTGAGTAAAGATTAATTTGGACACTCCTGGATGCTATTTTATGATTTACATCTCTTGAGTAAAATTGTTTTCTTGTCTCAGGACTAGGGCTCACTCAGTGACAGGTAACTGGACAAGCGGCAGATCAAAGCACCAAAGGATCAGGCTATTACATTATCTCTCTGCACTTGTAGAGCACTTACTGTAGCAAGCTAAGTTAGAGCTACATTTTATTAGATTGTTTCATCCAGCAAGTTGGACAGGAAGTACCTAACCAAAAAAAAAAATCAAATAGCTTTATTGCTAAGCTGCTCAACAGCACTGCAGGGGTAGGATGAGGGTTGGGGAGAGAGGAAGGGGAAATTTGGTGGGGGTGGTTAGCTCCAGATTTCTTAATATGAAATCCATGGGCCTCCTACATTAGCCTTCCTGGATAGTTCACATGATTTTTTGCAACAAGCCCCCTAGCTCATTCAGATGAACACTAAAAGTATTTTTAAAAGCCTCAAATTCAACTGAATCAAATGATTCTCTAATCAATCTTTTCATATGTAGTCACCAGGAAGAGAACACACACTAAATGAGAAAGCTTCATCACAGACAAGTTTCTCTCTGCCTTCCTGAAGAAGTGAAACCAAGGTTTCCATTGGGACTCTTCCCAGAAAAACCTGTAGCTGGCCTTGTCCTAATTGGAGGGCTCCAAGGTATAGATATTTTAGTATTTAGCTAAAGAGAAACTGAGTTGAGATGTTGCTTTTTTGCTTGTTTTTAAAAGATTTCTTTATCTTTATTGGAAAGTCAGATATACAGAGAGTAGGATAGACAGAGAAGAAGATTTTTCATCTGCTGATTCACTCCCTAAGTGGCCGTGATGGCCGGAACTGAGCCACTCCAAAGCCAGCAGCCTGGAGCCTCCTCTAGGTCTCCCACATGGGTGCAGGGTCCCAAAGCTTTGGACTGTCCTCGACTGCTTTCCCAGGTCACAAGCAGGGAGCTGGATGGCAAGTGGAGCTGCAGGGACACGAATCAGCGCCCTTATGGGATCCCAGCACATGCAAGGTGAGGACTTTAGTTACTAGGCTACCACGCCAGGCCTTAGAGATGTTACTTTATAAAGAAAGGATAACATTGTTCCAGGGCACAAAAGATAGGCTAACTGTGACGCTGAGTGAAAAGATTAAAGCAGGTTTTTTTCACACAAATATTCTATCAGTCTCACACATATGTTTTGGTTAGTGTTCTGATTAGTACTTAAAAGTTTCCAGTGATATGCTTCTAACCTACTTTGTCATAAGTTGTAATTTTCTTTTTTGTTTTTGTTCCTTTTATTATAAATTGTCATTTTCAAAACACAGCTCTAACCATATAGTGTTCGATAAGAGAAGTCATATATTGGAACTTAATGTTTACTTCTCTGATGATAAATCACTAAATTGTGAAAAGTCCTTCCTTCATGGGAAAATATTTTATCTCATTCATACCCATAACCTGTAGCACATGGACTGCTAGATGGTTAAATATACATTATAATATAATTTAGCCCATCCATTAGATTTCCTTTGGGTCTTACACAGTTCTTAGCCCTTGGGCATGTATCTTTTTTCTCCAACTACTCACCTTCACACCTTAGGGAGGTTAGGTGGCCTTTTGCCTTGACATCCTCAAGATCTGCCCATCAGTAATTCAAAATCAAACATTTCATACATACCTACCAATTAATAATGGATTTGACTCAATATTTTCATGGCAGGCCCTACTTTAGCATTCTGTTTGCTGTCAGATTCAGTGATAGCTATGAGAATGCCTAATTCATGGTATTAGCCCATTTCAAATTGTTCTTTATTAGAGATGGAATTCCTTTCAGCCTGCAGAACCAGGGTTAATAACCTACATTTTTCGAGCACTGAATCTTCCTATATATTATTGTTTGCTTGCCAATAACAATGAGAGTTGGACAGAATAAACACTATCCCAGTCTTTGGAGAAGTTATTGATTATCTAAATAACATAGAGAATATGGATTCTAACCCCACATCTGTCCCTATTTTCAGTTTTTCAGGCCCTTAAATGTCAACACAGTGGCTGTTCGGTGTACGTGCATGTGACTATATCATGATCTTAACACCTATTAAGAAATTCATTCTCAAAAAAATGAAGTATAAAGCCAAACTAGTTTTAAAATCAAAGAACAGAAATGATTTGATTATTAAATTTATACACATCCTCCATGGGTCTTCTTGATTTCATAAATTTTTATAGGTGATGAATGAATGCTTTAGAAAGCAAACCTATGGGGCCCAATTGGCTCAACTAGCTAATACTCCACCTGCAAGCACCGGCATCCCAGTGTATCTCAGCTGCTCCACTTTCCATCAAGCTCCTTGCTTGTGGCCAAGGAAAGCAGTGGAAGATGAGCCAAGGTCTTGGGACCCTGAACCCATTATGGGAGACCTGAAGGAGGCTCCTGACTTTGGATCAGCTCAGCTCCAGCCTTGCAGTCACACTGGGGATTGAACCAGCAGATGCAAGATCTTTCTGTCTCCTTTCCTCTGTAAAGCTGCCTTTCCAATAAAAATAACTAAATCTTACAATAAGAAAGCAAACCTATGGCTCACTGCTCAAATCTCACTATTCACTACATATGGCATCTAACTCAGAGTAAGAAATCTGCCTGAGGCCTCCTTTGCAAACTCAGAGATCTGAGGATAAATGATTTAGGGTTTGTACCAAGTATTTCAGCCCCACTCCCTACGTAAAACATGGTAAACTAGTGTTCTAGAGCCTACAGAAAGTCCAACTACAGAACCTCCTATAAATTCATTTTTATGGACTAAAAATGCCTGAATCAGTTCAACTACATACATATACCAACACAGTGATGAGCTGAACAATGTACACTCTTATTGAAACCAGGAAATTGCTAAAAACACAAAAAGTATCAATAGCCAAAAATAGAAAGATTCTTGCTGAGGCTGAATCTTCATCAAATTTCTTTGAATATTTGTCTTGATGGAATTTCCCAAGAATAACCTTCAATTTCAGTATAAAAGATACCAGTTACTAGACCCTTCTGACTAGGACTATCTCTAATGCACAGTTGATAAGATGTATTGTACAATTAATGACTTGAAGTGTTTTAAAACTGATCATGGAAAATATTTTTATGAGAAAACCATGCACAGATTTCAATTTTTTGTATAAATTTATTTTTAATTCCAATTTCTACAAACTTCAAAAAGTTTGAGATAAGAAACACTCCCTTAAATATACACAGGTTTTAAAAGTCAAACTGATTTCCAAATTTTAAAAGGCAACAAGTTACTACTGAGAATTATATAGAGAACCTGGTGGTTTCTGAATAAATAGTTGAATGGATATTGGCTTTGATGGATAAAACCTCACAGAGCTCTTATTTTTTTTAATCTCCTTTGTATGAGTCTAGTTTTCTTCTAAGACTATGCTTCTTTACCTGAAGGTGGCCAAAGAAATCAGTGAAGTCTCAGGCTTCAAGGAACTTTCAGAAGCTTAGCATCAAGAATACAAACCCAATTCTAACTTCACAATAAGTTAGCTCAGAACGACCCCCAGCTTTGTAACATAGTCACCAAATCGCAGATCCCAGAATTCACTTTTCCCATTACAACTGAAAATCCCACCAGCCCCATCAGTTCCAAAGAAAAATGTGCTGACAAGAGGAGATGGGATACAGGACTTGGGTCTTGGTGCACATGGATAAAAGTACTCCTCACTAGGTGGATGTAGTACTAAAATAATTTTTTTCTTCATCTCAGTAGCAAAGACATCACCCAAGTTCAGGTGCTCCAAGTTCACATCCTCCTTAGCTACCTTTGTGCAGTGGATGGTGGTCATAAGCATTACGGGTGTCAGATGATCACTACTTATGGTGATCACTAAATGTAACTAAGAACCTTGGCCTAAGGAACTGTATCATGAAAAATAAAGAATTAAAAAAAGCCTAGCATAAACAGCCTTCAAACTACCAGGAAAACATCATAATCCTGGCTTATCATATGCACACACAAATAATTACATATGCACAATTATTCAAACAAAAAATGTTTGTTTATAAACATTAAAATTACAAATGAAAAAAAACTTCAGCATTTATGTTAAGAAAATATGATGGGGGCCTGGCGGCGTGGCCTAGCGGCTAAAGTCCTCGCCTTGAACGCACCGGGATCCCATATGGGCACCGGTTCTAATCCCAGCAGCTCCACTTCCCTTCCAGCTCCCTGCTTGTGGCCTGGGAAAGCAGTTGAGGACAGCCCAAAACCTTGGGACCCTGCACCCATGTGGGATACCTGGAAGAAGTTCCTGGATCCTGGCTTCGGATCGGCATAGCATCGGCCATTGCGCTCACTTGGGGAGTGAATCATCAGATGGAAGATCTTCCTGTCTCTCCTCCTCTCTGTATATCTGACCTTCCAATAAATAAATAAATCTTTAAAAAAAGAAAAGAAAATATGATGGTATCAACCTGTGAGCAGAACAATTAATAAAATACTGAGCAACTAAAAATTTAAAAAAAGAAACTTGGTATCCTCCTAGTACCAGTTGTCTCATATATTGCATAGTTCATTCAAAAAGTCTATTCAGTTTTCTAGTCACTCACATTGAGCATCTTTCTGTCACCTTTTTCTGGGTCATATTTTTCCCTTTTATCTTTGAAAAATCTGAGAATCCAAGTACTTTGTCAGTCATACTACAGGACCATAATTCAGATTAACTTCCTGTGATCCTCAGACCATTTTTATCAATTGTTTTTGCAGCTTTCTTCTACAGCAAGGATGTTTTTCTTGCCACAGTTTTATTTCCACGCCTGCTTCTCATTCACCACTGTGCCATGCAACCAATCTCATCATGTAGATGGCATTACTGATCAATTTCTGACAACTGCATTAATCCATTTTCATCACTATACCAAGATCCCTAAGATATGTTAACTTTATTTAAAGAACAAAAAGAGTTATATTTAGCTCACATCTTTGATGGTTGGAAGCCCAAAATGCCTGGTACAGGTTCCTATGAGGGAACCCCCACACCCAGACACATCACCTCAAGATGGGATAAGAATGGAGAGAATACTCACAGGAAGAAAAGATTACATTGTGACACAGGAGGTCAGAGAGGGACTACAGTCCCACAAGGGCATAATCTCAATGATGTAAGGATCTTTCACTAGGCTTCACCTCTTTTAAGGTCCCACCACAACACTAGGGACCAAGTCTCCAACCCATGAAACTCAGAAAGACAAAACACATTCAAATCACAACAACAAAGGAAGGAACAGAAGACCCTGTGAAGCCATGATTAGTTATCCATGAGTGTCTCACATCCTTGTCCCCACTTGTTTTTTCTTGTTGTTGTTTTGTTTTGTTTAGATTTATTTATTTATATTGGAAAAGCAGAACACATTTCTGGAGAGAAGGAAAGACAGAAAGATCTTCCATCAGCTGGTTCACTCCCCAAATGGCCAGAACGGCCAGAGCTGAGCCAATCTGAAACCAGGAGCCAGGAGCTCCCCACAGGTGCCCTATGCAGGTACAGGGTCTCAAGGCTTTGGGATGTTCTTGACTACTTTTCCAGGTCTCCAGCAGGGAGCTAGATGGGAAGTGGAGCTGCCAGAACACGAGCCACATTCTTATGGAATGCTGGAGCTTGAAGGTAAAGGATTAGCCAATTCAGCCAGAGCCCATATGAGCTGATCCAGGTGTTTGATTTCTAATCCAGCTCCCTGTTTGTGGTCTGGGAAAGCAGCAACAGATGGGAACTCAGCACTTACAAGGGGAAGATTAGCCAACTAAGCCATTGTACTGGGCCCAACAAAATTTATGTTTAAAATGTAAATACTAAAGGCCCGGCACGGTAGCCTAGCAGCTAATGTCCTTGCCTTGAACATGCCGGAAACCCATATGGGCACCAGTTCTAATCCCGGCAGTCCCATTTCCCATCCAGCTCCCTGCTTGTGGCCTGGGAAAGCAGTCCAGGACAGAGCAAAACCTTGGACCTAAACCAGTGTGGGAGACCTGGAAGAGGCTCCTGGCTTCAGATTGGTTCAGCTCCAGCTGTTGCGGCTACTTGGGGAGTGAATTAACAGAAAGATCTTCCTCTTTTGTCTCTCCTCTTCTCTGTATATCTTACTTTGCCATATAAATAAATTAATATTTTTTTAAATGTAAATACTAAAATAATTTTTAAAAATCTCTAGGATAGAGCCGAGCTCAATCACTTAGTGGCTAAATCTTTGCCTTGCGTGTGCCAGGATCCCATATGGGCACCAGGTATTGTCCCAGCTGCACCATTTCTCATCTAGCTACATGCTTATGGCCTGGGGAAGCAGTGGAGAATGACCAAAAATCTTGGGACCCTGCACCTATGTGAGAGACTCAGAAGAGGCTCCTGGCTCCTGGCTTTGGATCAGATTGGCTCAAGTTCAGCCACTGTAGCCATTGTGGCCACTTGGGGAATGAACCAGTGGAAGGAAGATCTTTCTCTCTGTTCTCCTTTTCTCTGTAAATCTGCCTTTCCAATAAATATAGTCTTTTAAATGATTATATTTTATCTATCTAAATATTTAAATGGAATATGTGAAGTAAGGCAAGGTTAAAATGGAACATTGCACAACTGTTGTTTCATCAGGAATTTTGAATTCTTTCAGCAATCAAAATATACCTTTAAACTATGTTGAAAACGTTTTGAAGGGCCAGAGTTGTGCTACAGTAGTTTAGCTATCACCTGTGATACTGGCATCCTACATGAATACTGGTTTGAGTCCCACATGCTCTAATACAGCTTCCAAATGTAACTGCGCAAAAAAAAGATTTCTAAAGACTTGGTATTTGAAAAAGTAAAAAGGAACCAGCTACTTAGAAAACAGCTAACTGTGGCAGGGAAAAACAGGATCAACTTGGTACATTTTGCACTACCAAAAGTTAAGGAAAGTTCTGAAAGACACAAAAGGATAGGGGCATGCAGAAGGAAAACAAAATCAAAACTGAAATAACTCCCTATGGCCAAAATGAAAATAGTCTGATCAGGAAAGTAAGTCCCTCAAAAGAGAAATATATACTTGGATGGTAACCCAAGTAGAAATTAAATATTGTTGAAAAAAACTAAAAACACCCGAATGAGATAGCTAGTGACGTAGCCACCATCACTTGTATTTTGGCACAGACTCAAAACGCTGTCTGTCACAAGAGTTATAGAATACTTTATGTCTTAAAAAAAGAGAAGACTTCAGGTCTGTCCCAATAGGAGGCTGTTGGCACACAGCAACTGGAGAGAGGGTAACTAGAATTGGGAATCCTATGTGATTGCTTAGGACTACATATTTGGCTTTCTCTAGTTAATCGAAAGGTGGAAGCAAGGACAAAAATTGGGAAAGCCATCCTTTATTGATAAAGTCTTGGAGACGAAGTTTATATTCCAGCTGCTCTACTTCCCATCCAGCTCTCTGCCTATGGCCAGAAAAAGTAGTAGAGGATAGCCCAAAGCCTTGGGACCCTGCATCCACGTGGGAAATCCAGAGGTCCCTGGCTTCTGGCTTTGGATCAGTTCCGTTCCAGCTGTTGTGGCCACTTTGAGATTTGGGCCAGCAGACAGAAGATCTTTCTGTATTTTTTTGCTCTGTAAATCTGCCTTTGCAATAAAAATAAATCAAATAATTAAATAAAAACAGCAGCCTCTCCAAATCTGACTTACACATAGAAAGCAGACTGACATTCTAGGATTGCTATTATAGTAAGTAAGTGAGTTTCTCATCTGATTATTGCAGATTGTGGATCAGAGTTCCTTTCTTCTATCTGTTCAGACCATTTTCCATTTGTATACTTAATCTTTTAATGTGCCTGAGTCCATGATATATAAATATGTTATTGAATAAATATAGGGACAGTTGGGGCAAATCTTCCTTACAGGACCTATGGAGATAGCACCTTTTGAGCAGGTGCAATTTAAATGTGCTTCCTTAAACAAACAAACAAACAAAAAACCAAAAAACAGACAGACAAAAAGTAAGCAAAAGAAATGTGCTCCCTCTTGAGCATGAGCTGGACTTACTTGCTTCTAGCCACATTAACTTAATGATGGATACATTTGGCAAGAACTACCTCAGCCAGGTGATTAAGTCTAACCTCACAGCAATGATAAGAAGGGAACCTCATTCATGTGCTCTTTTGCCACAACACCTATAAACCTTACATCACGTAAACCCAAACTGAGGGTGCATTCTACAAAATACCTGGCTCATAACTCTTCAAATCTATCGAAGTCATGGAGAAAAAATTCAAGGAAGTGTTGGGTGTTGGAAACGTCACAGATCAGAAGAGACATGAAAAATAATGTAATTGGAAAACCTAAAAGGGAGGCTGAAACAAGAAATCAAGGCATTAGGCTAACGGAAGAGAAAGTGGGGAAAAAAAGTCTCAATACAGGGCTTAGTTGTTTCTGTTAAGGCTAAGTTTTAACACATATCATATCTTTTTAGTGTATATGTGTGTGTGTGTGCGTGTGTGTTTGAGAGACACAGAGCAAGCTGCCTTGTACTGGTTTACTCCTCAAATGTCAACAATAGCTAAGAACTCCATTTAAGTCTGCCACAGGGTAGCAGGATCTCAATTACTTAAGCCCGCACTACAGCCTCCCAGGGTCTGCATTAGCAGGAAGCTGCCATCAGGAGCCAGAGCCAGGAAACCAACTCGGGCACACAGGTGGAGGACACAGTCAGGCGAACCAGTGTTATTAATCACTAGACCACTCGACCTCAGTGCCAAATTTTCAGTTGTGACAAATGTGAAAGACAAACAGAAATTATCTGTACTACCTTTGTGTTTCTACTTTTTTCAAATACTTTTTTCAAATACTTTTTTCAAAACAAAAAGTTTATTCAAAAACGTTATCTCCTGAGGTACTTTGACATCTAAATTTTTCATCATAACTTATTTCCAGAAATTTTAAATACTGTTTTTATTTTTATTTATTATTATTATCATCATTTTAAAGATTTATTTATTTTCATTGGAAAGTCAGATATATAAAGACAAGAGGAGAGACAGAGAAATATATTCCGGCCAATGATTCATTCCCCAAGTGACTGCAACAGCCAGTGCTGAGCCAATATAAAGCCAGGAGCGCAGATCTTTTTCCAGGTCTCCCACTCTGGTGTAGGTCCCAAGGTTTTGGGCCGTCCTCCACTGCTTTCCCAGGTCACAAGCAGGGAGCTGGATGTGAAGTGGAGCTGCCAGGATTAGAACTGGCGCCCATATGGGATCCCAGTGCAATCAAGGCGGAAGATGCTAGCTCACGGTGCTGGGCTCAATTTTTATTTATTATCTTTTTAAAAGACTTATTTATTTATTTATTTATTTATTTATTTATTTATTTTTATTGGAAAGGCATATATACAGAGAGGAGGAGAGACAGAGTGAAACATCTTGCATCTGATCATTCACACCCAAAGTGGCCACAACAGCTGGAGCTGTGCCGATCTGAAGCTGGGTTTCCATGTGGGTGCAGGATCACAAGGCTTTGGGCCATCCTTAACTGCTTTCCCAGACCACGAGCAGAGCGCTGGATGGGAAGTAGGGCTGCAGGAATTAGAACTGGTGACCATTTGGGATCCCAGTGCATGCAAGCCAAGGACTTTAGTAGTTAGGCTAACATGCCAGACCCTAAATGTTGTTATATTAAATTAAAACTGTAACATCAGTACTAAATATGTTCAAAAGACGATAAATACAAAACAGTATGTATCACGATGAAGGAAAGTTTAAAAGTCAATGAGTAGGTCCTCAGGCCACAGCTGGGGTTCCATTCCCATGTGGACCTCCAGGTCTGCCTCAAGCAGGTGACTGGTAGACTTCAGCTGGAGCACCAAATCATGCCCACTATTTTAAAAGAAACATGTTAATGGAGTGGGACTGCACTCTTTTTTAAAAGCATGTTTTCCAGGAGTTAATTATGATAGACGATATTACCTTTAACATCTAAATTACTTCACTCCCTTATCTTACGGAGAATGTTCTTCTGTCCAGTATATAGAGCATGACTCAGAGTGGTCTCTCTCACCTGAGGGTGAGAAGCTCAAGCATTCGTCTACAATTCCTAGTCCTTGTCTGTGAGCTGTGCTGGTGGGTGCTTAACTCTACAGACCTTCTGGATGACTCTGTAGGCAGGTCAAGCCCACTTCTGAGTACAGAAGTTCTCTTGTAGAGAGCTGCACATGCTTATAAGAAACTTTGGACACATACAGGAGCATTTACTGTCACGGAGATACAAGCAGGACACATACCCCCCAAATTCAATCCCTAAAGGTAACAACTTCAGCATATAGTTTGGTGTGTATCATTTAAAACATTTATCTATACATACACAATGTATGTGCATTAATTTATTTGGGTGTTAATGTCAGGGAAGGCATAAAAGAACAGAACGAGTAAAGGAAGGATAAAAATCTAATAAAGTTTACATTATTGTGCTGGTAACAGCAGTGAGCAGAGACATCTGAGTGACAGAATTGTCCTCTTGTTGCTAGCTGAATCAGAGGTTGTTAACTTCCCTTTACCATGGAGCTGCCCTTCCAGAAAATGAAATAAGCTCTGACTTTGGAGAAAGCTTTGAGGCACAAAGGCTGGAGTACTAAAGCAGGCATTTGGGGCGAGATGCTAACTACATTCATGGAAACAGTCCAACACAGCTGCCCCTTGAAGTCCGGGATAGACCATATAATTGTGGCTGGGGTAACAAAATTTGTCTATCACAAAACTAAATCATATTCACATACATACATAAATCATATTCACATCTGCTAATTCATTCCCAAGTGGCTCAAATGGCCAGGCCAAAGCTAGGAGTTTACCCATGTCTCCTACACAGGTTCAGATACCCAAGGACTTTGCCCATTGCCCAATGCTTTTCCCAGAGGGCTGAATCAAAAGTAGAGTAGTTGGGACATGAATCAGAACTCTTACAGGATGCCAGCATCACAAGCAGTGACTACCTGCTCTACCAAAATGCCCACTCCTGTTTGCACTTTTTTAATCATCAAGTTATAGAATGACACTGATGCCTTTTCTCACTGAAAAACCAAAACAGTGTGTTTTTGTGACTGTAATTTGAAGGAAGTGATTATCATATTAGTCATTACTCCTCCCCCTCCTCCTGAGGAAGAAAACATATTTATTTTACTATAGCAACCAACTCTTCGTGATGTATACAGCTGATCACTTTTATTATATACAAATGATCACTTTAACTATTTACAGATGAAATGAATTGTATTCAGTTTTGGATAGTTCTTGCTTCCTTGAAGATAAATTTCAGGAGAAAAATTTTACATACATGTGTTATCTGTTTCTCTTGGAGTATGATTTTTGGGTGTCACACTCTTTGCTTAATGCTGTGACTTGGGCTTAGCAAACATTCAACATTCATTATTCAATCTAAGGATTAGTTGTTCCATCAGCACATTATAATATCTAACTGTGAGTTGGCAAAAATGCATCATCTGTGTGCTGTGGGTTTTCTATCCCTGTTCATTCTAACATGATAATGGACACACGGGGCTCAAAATGCAATTTTTATACACAAAGCAGTTAGCTTTCAGCAACAGCATAATAAAAACTTTAAAAAACTTTAATTCACATTACTTGATGTGTGATGTGAGGAAGTGAAAAGACATGACATGTTTACGCTTATTTTATCTACTGATCAGCACTGATAGGTACAACAAATGATACAGCAAGACCTCAGTGCAATTAAAATGCCTTAAGCCTCACATAACTATGCAAGGGAGGAGCAGAAGAGACAGGAATTCAACAGAGTACAGATCTAGGAGTGTCCAAAAGTAGCCTGGGTTAAGACAAAGGCCTGGTTAAACCAGTAGCATGGCAACCTAATGATGAGGAATAACAGTTTTATTTTTGGAATAAAGTAAAACATCAAGGACTACAAGGCAATTCTTGTTTGCTAATAGATCTATTGCTGTTGTGGAAATCTGTAAGCATCAGCTGTTAACTGCTTTCTTTGGAGAGAGGTATGGTTGCTTGGGAGGAGGTGGGACTTCTAGCATGAAGTGAAGGAAGTCAGAGTTACAAATAAGCCACGCTTAAATTAAAAACTCTTCAATTGGGCCTGGCGGCATGGCCTAGCGACTAAAGTCCTTGCCTTGAACACCCCGGGATCCCATATGCTCCACTTCCCATCCAGCTCCCTGCTTGTGGCATGGAAAAGCAGTCAAGGACGGCCCAAAGCCTTGGGACCCTGCACCCGTGTGGGATACCGAACGAAGTTCCTGGATGCTGGCTTTGGATCGGCATAGCATCGGCCGTTGCACTCACAAGTGAAGCATCGGACAGAAGATCTTCCTCTCTGTCTCTCCTCCTGTCTCTGTATATCTGAGTTTCCAATAAATAAATAAATCTTTAAAAAAACAAACAAAAAAATAAAACTCTTCAATGAAAAATTTAGTCAAATAAAGACCTTAAAGGTTGAATTTAGCTTATTATAAGAGTAATACCACTGATAACTTGGGTTGGGATAAAACATGAAAAAAAAAAAAAAAACACAACATGAAGATAGCCAAGTCAAAATGCCAGGACGGAGTTTCACTTTAACTCCAAGGGAGATTTAGAAATGTTCTTTGGGCCCGGCGCGGTGGCGCAAGTGGTTAAGTCCTCGCCTTGCACGCCCGGGATCCCATATGGGCGCCGGTTCTAATCCCGGCAGCCCCGCTTCCCTTCCAGCTCCCTGCCTGTGGCCTGGGAAAGCAGCCGAGGACGGCCCAAAGCTTTGGGAACCTGCACCCGCGTGGGAGACCCGGAAGAGGCTCCTGGCTTCGGATCGGCATAGTATCGGCCCGTTGCGGCTCACTTGGGGAGTGAATCATCGGATGGAAGATCTTCCTCTCTGTCTCTCCTCTCTGTATATCCGCCTTTCCAATAAAAAATAATAAAAATAAATCTTAAAAAAAAAAAAAAAAAAAAAAGAAATGTTCTTTGATTCAGCTGCCTTTAACTTGAACAGACTCATAAAAGCCAACGCTGGCTTTTGTTTCCCAGGAAACAAAAAGTCATAGAAATGTACTGTCTTTTCCGGCAAACATGAGATAGAATTCAACTACCCTATTTACTTGATCTCAATTGCATGATAAATGTGAAAAATCTTCAAAACATTCATTGACAAAGCTATGTATGGATTTCAGGGTTTTTTGCACAAAAATACATTTTAAAAGAATACATTTTATTTTTCCACAAACTTCTGAATGTCCCTCTGTACAACACGAGAACCACTTGCAAATGGATCGCTTATTAAGTTACAGATGAATGTGATGTTCCATGAATTTTTCTGGTGAGATGGTAAAAGATGATGGTAAAATCTGAGAATTACAAAGTGTGTAGGCAGCTTCTGGGGAATGAACTTTTATTCACCACCTACTTCCACTGCTGAAGCCTGAGGGTTTTTTTAACAGAAAAGATCTAAATTACAATTAAGAGGCATTTGTAACATTCATTTACCCTGGAATCCTTGTGTTATTGCTGTGTTTTTTCCCTGATGGCATCAAGGTTGTCATGGGAACAAGGAAATCAGAAGCTTAGAGCATCTAGTGCTCCCTTCAAACCTTCAGTCATCATCAAAGAAACAAAAATATCGAAAATCTGAGACAAGCAAACTTGTCTTGGGCATGGGGGCAAATTCTGACAGCTTAAGAAGAATGAAGGTTGATTTACAGAAGAGGGGCCAGGAGAGGAGGGGAAATGACAATTCTTGAGAGAAAGAAATCAATGCTTGGCAAACAAAAGTATTAAAAGATCGTATTATTACACCTGACCCTCTTTAATAGCAACCAAAAAGAGTATCTGTTACCCCTCAACCTGATAATTAAAAACAAGAAAAGAACTGATGTAGAACCACAGCAGAAACAAAAGAAACAATTAAGAGGCAAATTGTCTTGTGGTCTCAATTAGTGGCAAGGTGACCTAAGAGAGGTTCACAGCAGAAGAAATACATAATGACTCTTTTTAAAATAAGCCAAGCATATTATTTTAAATGAACCATTGGAAATATGGAAAAATGTGTAGCATAAGCGAAAATTGAATTGCATGATGGAATTCAAGCACAAATTACCGTTTGTTTATTTTGCAATCCCTTTTACAAGAAGGTCAGAGAACTCAATACTGTATTAAAATGTAATTTTTATGCCTGGGAGCCTAGTATTGTTGCTTAAGTAATAATTCTCTTTAAGTGGAAAAGAAAGATCAGCCTAGCTATGAGCTTTTGCACAATCAATGCTTCTCTCACAAAAATCTCCAATATTTCTGAGGATTTTCTAACTGGTCTCCATGTTTTTTTGGCCTGCAAAAAAATGTACAAGTTAAAGAAAATATTTATTGTTTGGAGGAATGAACTGACTAAAACTTGTTTACTTTGCTATCAATTTGGAGGGAATATGGTATACATTTATAAGTTTGCCTTATTGTACATGGAAGAGAGGAAAAGAACATAAGGGAGATAAATGCTATTTTCTTCTTATTCAAGAATATACTTAGCAGGTGGACTGACATTTTTAATCATTGGTTTCAAATGGTTGGTTTTGGGGGTAAAACAAGTGCTTTTAAGTGCCACTTGAGTTTTAAATCCGAGAGGATGTGGGTTATAGTATGTTTTCAACTCTGCTTCTTTATTTCTAGGTAATAGAAAGGTGACTTATAACTAGCTATTAAAAATGTTTAGAGAGAAAACAATATGGCAGAATAGGGTAAGGACATGTTTAAACAGAAAATCATTAGCCAGGGTGAGCAGAGAGGCTGTGATCCTGGGAAATAGGAGAGGACAGGGCAAGGCAGAGGGACATCTGGAGACCCGTGGACACAGGGAAAAAGAGGAGACAATGAAGTGGTGTTACATTGACCAGATACCCCAGCAGCAGTCAGCGATCTGTGATCAGAACTCCATCAGATGGCAGGTGGGAAGTAGAGTGCACCAGGAGCTCATGAGGAGAACCTAGCCATAGATGCCTGTCCTGCTGATTTGCTTGATTTAACCATGAGCAGAAGCAGAGTGGCAGAGCCCAAGCAGGCAAGTGCAGGAACATGGTAGATTTCACAGCTTAGACCCAACTGGTACAACATTTGGGCACCATTTTATGTACTGAGGAATAGGCTGTGGGGGACTGGAGGAACAACCATTAGCTGCACAGTCACTGAGCCAGGGGATGACTCACTTCCAGCTCATCGCATTGCACTGGTCTCACAGGGACAACAGAACTGGAGACAATGGTGGAAGTCTAGCACAAGAGCCCAGAGCTGAAAATTGGAGGCAGCAGTGGCACAAATGACTGCAAACAAAGAACCGGGTACCAAACACAATAAGTAAAACTGACCTGTAGACCTGTGAGTAACACGTCTTAGAAACCTGCCCCAAGGTGAAGTATTTGCTAACCAGAAGTATAATGACCAAGAGCAAAAGAAGAGACAGAGGCACAATGGGTTTGTGATGCATTCCCTGCAAAGCAGCAAAAGCCTCCCAGAGTTAACTGAGAAAGACTCTGAGGAAATGGGAGATAAAGAATTTTAAAAACTTGTTATAAAACTTCTTAGCAACAATAAGAAGCACATACAGGAGTTCAAGGAATTTAAGGAATATGTCACACAGGAAATAGCAAAACAAAATGAAGTCAAATTAATAGAAATGACAGGCATCATGGAGCAAATTAAAAATTCAGGAGAGGACTCCATGCTTGGGGCCCTGGCTCTCGCTATTGTGACCACGCAGTGAGCCAGGCCTGGGCAGGCCTGGGCTCCAGAGGCTTTCCCTTCCTGGCAAGTATGCTGAGAGGGGAACTCTGGAGAACAGGACAGGCCTGGGCTCCAACCACTGCCAACATCGTGTGGTGGGTGGGACCAGGAGGGTACAACCTTGGGGTCCAGGTAAGAGAATGTCCAGCAGCCTGTTGGCTGCTGGGAGGTCCCGGGCCAGGTCAGACTCCATGCTTGGGGCCCTGGCTCCAGCCATTGCGACCACACAGTGACCTGGGACCAGACGGTCAGTGTACCCTTTGGTGCCAGGCTCTACCTGCTGGCCTCCTGGTGCTGAGCTCTGGCATCTTGGGGATATGGAATTGCTGCCTAGGTACATCCATGTTGAGCCCACTGTGCTTGTGGGTTGCAAATCAATCCTGAGGGACTCCCAACAACAGGGTAACTTTTCCTTGAAGGTAAGCAAGGGTACTGAGACCTGGTGGTTTGGAGGAGAGAGACCAGATGATCTGTATGGGTCAGACCAGCCTACTTGTGAGTCCTGTGTAGAATTTGTTATCACTGAACAATGCTGACTACCACATGCCAGTCCATGCGAAAGCATCATCATTTTTAATATTTTTCATGTTAAAGTCTGTATTATATGATATAAGAATGGCTACATCATTTTATTTGTCCTTTCCATTAGCTTGGAATATCATTTTCCTCCCTTTCACTTTTAGTTTCCGCATATCTTTGTTGGTGAGATATGACTCCTGTAGGCAGTAGATAGATGGGTTTTGTTTTTTGATCCCTTCCCCTAATCTATGATGCTTGATTGATGAATTTAAGCCATTTACATTCAGGCTTAATACCAACAGATAGTAATTTGGTCTTGTCATTTTATCAATGAATTGTTCATTCTTTGATTTAGTTTATTTTTTGCACATACTATTTTCCTCTCTTGGCTGGAATTTTTTTTAACAGAAACAATGAAAATAGAGATGCAATATCATATCATGGGAAAACACAAGCGATAGAGTTGTAAAGTCCTTGTTTGAAAGTCAGACTTGTCGACGACTACCTATGGCTCTTTAGCAAATCACTAAATCAAATTCTCATATTCTTCCTTAACAGTAAGGGAAATGCTGTCTTATAGCAAATAGCTCCCAAATTCACTGACTCAACACATTGAAGCTTATTTCTCATTTCTGATATGATCAAATACAGTTTGAACACCTATCTTCAGCAGCTTTCCTCAAAAACTAAGATTAACAACTCACAGAACAAATCTGGCCAGTCCTGGTTTTCAAACAATTTCACTGGAACACAGCTATGCCCAGTCACTCATATACTCTCTATAACTACAATGACAAAGTTGAGTTGTTTCAACAGGAAAAATATTTACAGTTCATAAGCGAAAAATATTTACTAGCTGGTCCTTCACAGAAAAAATGTCCCCATACTTGCTCAGAGTATTAAACAGGGATCCAGACTCCTTCAAATCATTGTTCCACAAACATTGAGTCTTTTACCATGACCTACTCAAATAAGAGAGAGAATATGGTAAAGACATGCTATGTACTTCACTGCCTTCATCAAAAAGTGAAATGTATCACTTTTCACTTCTCATTCTATAGAAAACAGACATACAGCCAATACAATCATAAGGCAAGTTGGGAAATTTAGAAGCTATCTTTAAACTTTCTGTTAATTGGGGAAGATAGCACAAGAATGTGTGGTACAGCATGTCAAGTCACTACCTGCAACGCCAGAATCCCAAACTCATCTAATAGAAATAAAAGTTTAAACAGGTCAGTTTCCAAAGAAATCAAGTTTTAAAAGAAAATCTGATAAAGCAGTAAAGCTCCTCCATGAAGGAATCCAACTAAAATTTCAAAGATGATAAATATCCCAATGATTCTTAATTTCCAGAAAACCAAAAAAGGAAACGTTTCAAATAAAATTTATTAGGTAAATCAAATACTGGCAAGTAAACCTGACAAAAAATTTGCAAGAAAATTACACATCAATCCAAGTTATGGATGTTGATGTAAAAAACCAAATGTGAGGTCTGCACTTTAGCACAGATGAGTTAAGCCATCACCTATGGGTAGTGGTTTGAATATTGGCTGCTCCAATTCTAATCCAGTTCCCTGCTAATGTCTTTGGAAACCAGTGGAAGACCATCCAAGTGCTTGAGCACCTGCAGCCATGTGGGAGACATAGATCATGCTCTAGCCTCCTGCCTTCACCTTGATCAAGTTCCAGACATTGGAGTCACCTGGGGAGTGAAAACAAAGTCACTCTGGCCCTCCTTCTCTAACACTGCCTTTCAAATAAATACATCTTAAAAAATAAGAGAGAGAAACCTAAATGAAACACAAGCATATTTAATCTAACAATATACAGTTAAAGTCATTGAGTTGTATGCATACTTTATTTTTTAAAACTTACACATTTTTATTAGCAAGGCAGAGTTACAGAAAAAGGAGAGATAGACCTTTTCTATCTGCTGGTTCACTCCCCCAAAGGGCCACAATGGCCAAAGCTGAGTTGGTCCAAAGCTAGTGGGCCATTATCTGCTGCTTTCCCAGGAATATTAGCATGGATCTTGACTGGAAGTAGAGCAGTGGGAACTCAAACTAGTGGTCATACGGGATGCCAGCACCACAGGTGGAGGCTTAACCTACTATGCCACAGCTCTGACCCCCTACCAATATGTTTTACAAATCAGACACCATGGATTTCTAGGATCACACCTGGAGTCAATGCTAGAAAATCCATTAATACAGTTAACTATATTATTAAATCTAATAAGACAAATATAATTACATAAGAAAATGCTAAAATTGTGGCTTAAAACTTCAACTCTAAATGCACTGAATAAAACAGCTTTTGCTGCATGCATCCTTAATCTGATAAATCAACGTAAAGGTCAGAATCTTTGTTAATGGGAAATTAATAGACCATTTTCACTGAAATAAAAAAGTACTCTCTCCTTTACTGTTCGGCACTGTGTCAGAAGTATTTTACAATTCAGTGTAATATAAGAAAACAATCAGAGGCTTAAAAGTCGAAAGAAAGAAGTATATAAGCTCTATTTGAGATGGTATCATAGTATTCCTTTAAAATATCAAGAGACCCATCTTTCTATTGTTGAACACCCTGGAATCAGCAGATGGTTCAAAGGTTGGATTCCTGCCACCCACAGGGGAGAACTGGATCGAGTTTCTGATTCCCAGCTTTACCCTAGACCACAATTGGCTATTCCATTTGTGTAATGAACAAGCAGAAACAAGCTTTCTATATTTTTTATCTTTCTGTCATCCTCCCTCCCAAATATATTATATATTTTTTAAAAATAATAAAACCCTTTTAAAGTTTGAATTATAAAAATCAGAAAGATAGCAAGATATATAAAAACACAAAAATCAAATAGAAACATACATTAAAAACAGAAATAACAGAAGATATAATGAATGAGAAATCATCAACAAAATATATACCATGGAAAAATCTTAGGCAATTCACAAAGTATAATTTAAACAGAAAAAAGGATTTGAACAAATGAAAACTGTTTTATTCTTATACAGAATAAATCATCATTACACAGATGTTAATTCTCACTCAAATGAATATATATGTGAGCATGAACCACATGAAATGGCAGGTTGCAACTCTGTTATCAAAGGCTGGTGTTGTGCTACAGACTGCTACAGGATATTGTGCCAACATCCTATACGTTAAGCACTGGTCAACTAGTGTGTTTTGTACTCCAGCTCTCTGCCAATGAGCCCTGGAAAGCAACAGAAAATGATTCAAGTGCCTAGGCCCCAGGAGCCCAGATGGGGATGGTTGGTTCAAATTTCTGCTGTTGCTTCTGACCCAGCGCCCCGCTGAAACCATAGAAACAGAAGCAAACCATTTTGTTGCAAATGGTAGGATTTTATTCTTTTTAATGGCTGAGTAATATTCCATAGAGTAGATGTACCACAGTTGCTTTATCTATTCCTGTTTCAACTGGGTTGTTTCCATGTCTACACTATTGTGGATTGTGCTGCTATAAATAAAGGGTTGCAGGTTGCTTTCTCATATGCAGATTTCACTTCCTTTGGATATATTCCCAGGAATGGGATAGCTGGGTCATATGGTACTGACTTCCAAAATGGTAGGAAGTGATATTGGGGAGGCACAAAGGGGAATGAAAGTGAGGGAAAACCCTATACCTCAAAACTATATTATAAATAATAACAAATATAATAAAAACATAATTTTTGAAAATCTGCCTTTCAAATAAAAAAATTTAAAGAAAAAGCAGTGGAAGACAGCCCAAGTGCTTTAGTCCCTGCCACAAGTGTGGGAGACCTGGATGGAGTTCCAGGCTCCTGGCTTTGGCCTGGCCCAACCCAGCTACTGCAGCCATTTGGGAGTTAATCAGCAGGTGGAAGATCAGTATCCTTCTCTCTCCCTCTCACTTGCTCTGCTTCTTTCTCTAACTTTCAAATAAAAAATCCCTATCTTAAAATACTTAGGATAAGACTCTACTGGCAACTAGGTCTGGGTACAACCCAGACCTGATTTGGATGGAACCCACGGAATGCTGAGTCCATACTGTTTTCCTGGTAGGGAAACAGCTTCCTTTTACTGTGCTTTCAAAGGCAGCAGAGGATGACCCAGGTATTTGGGCTACTGCCACCCTTATTGGAGATAAGACAGAGTTTCTGGCTTCTACTTTTGACCTGTTCCTGGCTGTTGCAGCAATTTGGAGAGTAAACCAAAAAGTGGAAGATCCTTCTATGTCTACCCTGCTAATAGATATATGTTTAAAAACAAATAAAACAGTTACTTCATGGTTAAACTTGTTAAAGCCAAATTAGAATGGAGACCAGGACAAAAAACAACAACAAAACAATCCTAAGCAAACAAAACCAACTAGGCCTCAAAAATAGCTTTAATGTTGCTTAAATTCCAAGCATCAGCAAAACCTAACTTGGGACATAACTGCAAATATAGGCAAAACTTAACTTGGGTCATTTCTAATAAATGCTTACATTAATAAGCATTAATAAGACTTAACCTCAAGCAATAACATGCAGTCAACTAAATTATGTGACTAGGGATTTTTCAACAAGATCTGTAAGAGTCAATTATGTAACTGCAAACTAACAAAATGTCTTTATATTACTTCCATATTTTCACAATAAATATTTGTGACATTTTATCATTCACTGACACCTAGTTCTGTCTCCTACTCTAACACACAAATTGCTACTAACTCAAATAAACTCATTTATATTTTGTGCCTCAGTCTACCTTTAGCAAACCTATACTTTTACCTAAGAGCAAATAAGTATCAATTTATGATTTCTTTTGTTCTTTATTTAGAGAGAAATAAGAAACTAGCAAAAAAAAATGTTGCTGATTGAGATAGGGATAAAGAAAAAGAGATCAAACAGATCAAATTGGGTCTTTTCTGAATACAACTTCTTTTTAAAGAGTTTTCTTTTTTATTTGAAAGGCACAGTTAGTGAGGAAGAGAGAGAGAGAGAGAGAGAGAGAGAGAGATGCTCCATCTGCTGGTTAACTTCCCAAATGGCTGCAACCAGCCAAGGCTGAGACTATCCAAAGCCAAGACCAAGAGCTTCTTCAGGGTCTACAACATGAATGAATGTAGTGGCCCAAGCACTTAAGGCATGTTCCACTGCTTCCCTAGGCCATAAGCAGGGAGCTTGATCACAAGTGGAGCAGCAGGGAGTTCAGTCAGAAGTAGAGTAGCCGGGTCAAACACTGGGGCTTCACCTGCCAGTGCTGCAGGTGAACGCTTAGCCTATATGCCACAGTGCTGACCTCTGAATATAGCTCTTAAAATGGTTAAGTTTTGAGCCATCTGAATGTCTTACATACACAAAAATACATTTTCATCAAAGAGAAAACTTAGGCGTGAATCATTTGCTTTTATTATTAAGAAGCCCATATCCTGTATCAGAGCACCTGAGTCAGTTCAACTACTGACTTTGGCTCCTGATTCTAGCCTCCTACCAATGTAGACCTGGGAAGTAATCATGATGGTTTACAAAACTAGGTGGGAGACTTTGAGCTCCTGGCTCCCAGCTTCTGCCTGGCCCAGCTCAGCCCTGGCCATCGTGGACATTTGGAATTGGAAAAGAGGATGATAATTTTCCCTGGGTGTCTATCTCTTTCTCTCTAATAAGGGGAAGGGAAAGCAGACATTTAGCCTAGCAGCAGTTAAGCAGTTGGAGCACCACATTCCATACTAAAGTGCCTGGGTTCAAGTCCCAGCAAACTTCTAATTCTAGCTCCTTGCAAACACAGACTCTGGGAGACAGCAGATGATGACTCACATAATTGGGTCCCTGCCACCCACGTGAGAGACCTGGATTGAATTATTGGCTCCAGGTGGGTGGAAGGGAGCCAACTACTTAAACCATCATCTGCTGGTTGTGAGGGCATGTATTGGTAGGAAGATAAAAGTGGGAATAAAGCTGAAACTCAAACCCAGGCACTCTGATATGGGATATAGGAATACAAGCAGCAGCTTAACCTGATACACCACAACACCCACACCAAGAAATTTTAACCTCAATCATTGAAATAGCAGGAATGTCAACATTTTATTTTGCTGCTGTGTTGTATAATTTGGATAAATAAGAAAGCAAATAGTTAACACTTTGGGGACCACAATTTCAAATGTTGGAGAAATACAAATATGACAAAAAGCCTCCATGACATTAAATGTGAATTGAAAATGTATTTCAAACAATTTAGTCCATATTAACACAGTTATATGTCACATAACATTTTGGTCGATGACAGAATGTATATGAGGGTGATCCCATAAGATTATATTGTTTAGTGACCTTGTAGCCTCCTTAGTTTGTGTAAGCACATTCTGTGATGTTTGTACAACCAGAAATCTCCTCAATGCACTTCTCAGGGCATATCCTTCATTAAGCAACACACAACTGTATATAGTGGCTTGTCATTGTAATGCACTAGGAATAGTGACATACTAATGTTCCTGAATATAGAAAGCACCCATATTCTGACGTGTAAGAACTATTTACCACTACCATGAATCTATATGAGTAAAATGGCTGAATTCACATCTGTGGCAGGGAGAGTATAAGGGGATGCTGAATCATTTTGTGCTAGAAAACAAATAAAGGTTTAAAGAATCATAAGGACATGTCTAAAAGATATAGAAATCAGTGTGATAGGGCTGATACTGGCCAACCTACAGAGAATCTGAACATCAAAATAATAGTGATTCTTACTGATAATAAACCACCAGAAAATTTTACGACATGAATTCACAGTGGTAAAGCACAATTTTTTTAAAACTGCCATATTTAGAGAATCCATAGTTCATTCATAGCTAATCAGGGAAATTCTTCTTTACAAATGAAAGCCAGCTAATGAAAGACAGAAAAGTTCCAATTCTGCAACATCCAGTTTTTGATATAGTAAATATTACAGGTCAAGGACACTACCTATAGCCAAGCCCAAGCATTTTAGGGCCACTACTCTTGCAGAGGATTCCAGGCTCTAGGGATACAAGGTCAATGTTACATACCTTTAAAAGAATGCCTGGTGAAGTTAGACAGATTCTAAGCCCTTGAGTTGTGGTATTACCATTCTAGGGACTTAAAACACAAGCTGGATATAAAGGTAAACATGTAAATACATATATTCTCACAGACGAACGGTATAATGAAGACTAGCACATGAGAAGGTGAAGACATATTGCAGTATACATTGCTACTCCCTAATCAAAGATGGACTCCCAATGAGACTGTTAAATATACATTAACAATAGGATAGTAAGAGTTTATAGCATTGTTTATACATACAATGCCATGATACACTTGAAAAGCAGAATGTTGGATTTGTTACTGTTGTTAATGAGCTATACAATTGCAATTTAGAGTAAAACACTGGGGGAGGGGATAAAGAATGAGGAGCTAGGACCAGGAAGTGAGGGGGTAATTCCTATACCTGTAATGCCATGTCATGAAAAATGAACAAAAGAAAAAATATGTAAATATAAGTATAAATCAAGAAAAGGATAGCCCATGCCTGGTCCTTCAGGATAAACTAGTGGGGAAAGATGGCCCATAATGCACCTGAGCTATGTCCAGTTCTAGCTCCCCCAAGCACACCAGCTATCACAAACTGGGACAATTATAGAGCCTATTGATGGTGTGCGTGAGGGCTCATTTGGTTTGTGGTAAAATGGGTCTCAGGAGAATGATCTAGCTGAGCTCCCGTTTCTAGTTCCTAAATTCTCTAAATGTTTACTGTATAGATTTTTTCCTTTCTTTTAGGAAAAATGTTAGAGTAATAATTTACTATGCACTAAATCAAAATTATGGGAACAAAGAGACCTTCCAATTTAGGAGGGTTTTATTAAGCTGTTACAGATGTCAGCCAAAAGCAAAAGGACAAGTCCTGGGATACATCTCCTAAACTATGAGCAGCATGACTAAACAGCAAGACTGCAGACAGGAAAATGCCCACAGATTTTAAAAGCAAGAGTACTTTTTTAAAGATTTATTTTACTTATTTGAAAGGCAGATTTACACATACACATCTTCCATCTGCTGGTTTGTCTCCCTAATGACTGCAACAGCATCGACTGGGCCAAGCTGAAGTCAAGACCCAGGATCTTCTTGTTGTTCTTTCACATGAACAAGGAGCCAAAGGAATTCAGACATTGTTCACTACTTCACCAGGTGCATTAGCAGAAAACTGCATTGAAAGTTAAGCAGCGAGGTCTTGGACCAGTGTCCATATGGGATGTTGAAGTGACAGATGGTGGCTTTATCCGCAGTGTCACAGTACCAGCCAACACCTCCTTAAAATATATATGTATATATATTTTAATATATATTGTAAATAAAATATATATTTAACATCTATTTTAATATTTGCTATCATTATATAGCATATATTATGTAGCATATATTATGTAAGCATAATATAGTATATATTTTACATTAGAATATTATTATATAACATATATTATAATATATAATATGTATTATATAATGTGTAGTATTAATTACTTAAAATATATGTAACATTATTTAGTATATATTATATATTATTTATTTAAAAGGCAAAGTTACAGGGTTTGGAGGGCATCAGAGACAGAAGAGACAAAAGATTTTATATTTAAAATTTGGGCATAAAAGAGCATGAATTTCTTGCATTGACTCTACATTACATTGGGCAAATTCTGGTAAGAAATGCTGATTGCTTCTGGGCTTGTTTAGTTGGTTGACTGGTTTTGCAAGCAAGATGTGATTGAGCCTTGATAGTCCTTTCTTTACAGGCCAAAGAGTGGAGATTATTTATGTTTTTTGCTTGTTTTCTTTTTGCAGGCTTGGCCTGGAACTGTCAGTTAGCTAAGTCTCTCATCTTTGTTTCAATCCTACAATCTATAATTAAATTCAAGACAACTCAAAATTCTCTTAACCTCAAAGTGTGGTCCATGGACCACCAGCATGAACATCACTCCAGGGGACTGTGTAAAATGAACATGTAAATACTGTGCACATTGGACAGTTAGCATATTCATTTTGAACATTTCTCAATTCCATGATAATAATCTAAACACTCACTTTTATTTTGAAATATGAAATGTTATTGATAAATATATTCACTCTTCTAAGTAATAAAACACTACAAAACTTATTGTCACACCACACACTACGCTAGGTTCTATGCAATAAAGCACTACACACCTTACTATCATACCATACAACATGCTAGGGTCTGAAGATTACTTGGTCCCCAAATCTATGTAGAAATGTAAACCTTGTAAGATTGTATGATACAGACGCTGTGACATAGCATCACCTTGCAGCCCCAGCATCCCATATGGGCAGCAGTTCTAATCCCAGGTGCTCCACTTTCATTCTGGCTCTCTGCTAATGTATCTGCGAAAACAACTACTTGGACATCTGCCCATACATGGGAGACTAAGAAGTGGCTCCTGACTTCATATCAGCCTAGCTCTGGCTGCTGCAGCCATTTGGAAAGCAGACATGTAGATCAAATATATCTCTTTCTGTGTATGTCTCTCCATAAATCCTACCTTTCAAATATATAAATGAATCTTAAAGAAACATTTTTAAACATGTAAGTTAATAACACTGAGAGGGTGGAAACTCTAATTTTAGGAGGTGGGGCCTTGTGAGAGGTCCTTAGTTGTGTTCCCTTGGAAGGTAGTTCTCATGAGAGGTTGTCATAAAAGCATGAGTTTGAGTCTACTCTTCCTCTTGAATTACCTAAACCTTCAAAATTGTAAGCAAAATAAACCTATTCTCTGCATAAAGTCAGCTAATTCAGTTATTTCACAGTAGTAACACAAAGATATTATACTTTATAAAAAATGTACCTTATGTCACCTAAAATAACATTGTAAAGGCAGATAATTTGCAGGCTCCTCAAAATTGCTATTGAATTTGACTCTTCAGTTTAATATTCTCTGGTGGCTCTTCTACACATTACAGACCTTGAGAAGGCCATGTAGGACATGGACTTAGAAAGGTAGTGGAGATTATTGGCGCGTGATGAGTGAAATTCAGAGCTGCGGAAGATGGTTCCTGGAATTTCTGAGATTCTCTGTTAAGTGTGCACTCCACTCTTTTCTTCTGTCTCCCAAACCCACATCAGCACCTTGGGAACAAATGCTTCCTACTTCTGAGAATGTGAGAGGAAGCCATCTACATATCAAAATTCTAAAGAACTAATTCCAACACTCAAAATTTTAAGACTTAAGTAGATGTTGCAGGAATAGCTGTGGGGAGATTATATAAACTCTTTGTACCTCAATTTCCATTTCTGACTTGGGGATAATATAGTATAGTCAGATCTCATATTCAAAAGATTCAACTAACCACAGATCAAATATATTCAAGGGATAGGGCACAATGCCAGCATAGGCCTGGAAGGGATGGGCCTGCAATGCCAGCATCCCATACAGACACTGGTTCAATTACCAGTTGCTCCACTTCTGATTCAGCTCCCTTATTATGGCCTGAGAAAGCAACAGAGGATGGCTTAAATCCTTGGGTCCCTATACCTACATGGGAGACCTGGAAGATACGCCTGGCTTCAGACCATTCCAGCTCCAGCTATTATGGTCATTTCAGAGGTGAACCAGCACGTGGAGGATGTCTGTCTCTCCCCTCTCTGTAACTCCAATAAAAACAAATAACTTTTAAAAATACTCAATAAATGTATTGAACATGTACAGCAATATAACTATTCACACAGTATTTATATTGTGTCAGATATTGCAAGTAATTTAGAGATAATTTGAAGTACATGCAAGGACCACACAGGTGCTGTGCAAACACTGTATCTTTTTAAATAAGGGACTTGAGAATCCATCAACTTTGGTAGCCACAGGGGATCCTACAACCATCCTTTACGCATACTGAAGGATGAATACATCTATCCCAAAGGGTTTTTGTAAAGATTAAAAGAACCAAGGAGATTCAAAATGGAAGAATAGGGTAAGGACACCTTTAAACAGATAGAGAAACATTAGCCAGTGTGAAGCAGAGAGGGCACATTCCAGGAAACAGGAGAGGACAGAACAACAGCAGAGGCTTACCTGGAGACTAACAAACACAGGAAAGCAGCAGACACAAAAGGAAAGCATTCAGTGGTATTACAATGACCTATAACCCAGTGGCATTCAGTGAACAGCAATCTGAACTGCACTGGCAGCCAGAACTCCACCAGCAACAAGGTGGAAAAGGCATTCACAAGTGCTCAATAGGTGAACCCAGAAAAAGAACACCTCGTCCTGTTGGTCTGCTTTATTCGACCAGGAGCAGAGACAGAGTGGCAGGTACAAGACAGGTGGTACGGAAACAGGGTGGATTTCAAAGTCCAGTCTGCCACCGAAAACCAATCTGGCACAATTTTCTGTAGGGAGGCAAAGGCTAAGGGACAGGACTGCACATGCACTGAGGTGGAAGTGAAATCATTTTTGACTAGGTGAATTTTAACAACATAGCATCCTACAGGTTCAACCCAAGATAGGTCCCCTCAGACCTGACGGCCAGCAGATCAAGAACTCTAATACTGGCACATCTGGCACCATTTATTAAGAGTGAGGCAAGGAATTTAAGACTACAGCAGACAAAAGTAATCACCACATGTGCTGAGATGGGAGCGATCTCAGTGCTTTGCACTGGTCTCACAGGAAAATAATGCCGACTATGGCATTGTATGGCTCAAAATAAGTTCATGTGGTCCCAAACCTAACAGGTAACAGGTTCCAGCAAGATCAGTACCAACAATAACCCAGCTATATAGGATACCTGGTGTCTCCCTAATCCTGGGAACTGCTCTAACAGGAAGTCAAAGAAAGATTGTACAGACAAAGGTGCAGCCTCAGCACAGCATCACAGTAGGTGGAGACTGGTGAGCCAGGAGCTGGGGCTATGCAGACCATGGTGGAAATCTAACATAACAACATAGACCTGGAACATGCTGGAGGGAGTGGCATAAATGACTGCAAACAAAGAGCCATGACCCACTACAATAAGTAAAACTGACCTGTAGACCTGTGGGCGACACAGCTTAGAAACCTGCCCCAAGGAGAAGAATCTGATAAACAGAAGTACAATGACCAAGAGCAAAAGAAGAGACAGAGGTATAATGAATATTACTGAAGACTCCCCTGCAAAGGAACAAAACCCTTTGCCAATGTCAGAGTTAACTGAGGAAGACATCGAGAAAATGGGGGATACAGAATTCAAAACACTTGTTATAAAACTTCTTATCAACAATGAGAAGCACGTAAAGCAGGCATTCAAGGAATTCAAGGAATATGTCACATAGGAAATGAATCAAATGAAAGCTGATATATCAGAAATGAAGAATACAGTGGAGCAAATTAAAAGTATAGTGGAGAGTCTCCAAAATAGAATGAAGCAGGCAGAAGAAAGAATCTCAGAATCGGAAGATATTTCCTGTCACCAGGGGAAACACAAACAAAAAACTGGAAGCAGAGCTAGGCCAAGCTAAAAAGTATTCAAAAGTTAAGAGACACTATTAAAAGGCCAAATACAAGAGCTATGGGAGTCCCAGAAGGTGCAGAGAGAGAAACTGTAATTAGAGTTGTATTCAATGAAATAATAAGGGGAAAGTTCCCTAATCTAGAGAAAGAATTGGGAAATAACATTCAGGTGGGGCACAGAACTCCCAACAGCCTTGACCAAATGCAATCTTCACCATGACACATGATCATCAAACTCTCTTCAGTCGAACATAAGGAAAAGATGTTTGGATGTGAATGTGAAAAAAAATCAATTTACTGATAAAGGAATGACAATCAGACTTACAGGAGACCTCTGACAGGAAATCTACAGGCCAGAAGAGAATGGAGCAACATATTCCAGATTCTAAGAGCAAAAATTGTCAGCCCAGAATAATGTACCCAGCAAAACTTTCCTTTGTCTTTGAAAAGGAAATAAAATTCTTCCACAGTAAAGCAAACTTGAAAGAATATGCCTGTTCTAAACCTGCCCTACAAATGATACTTAAAGATATTCTCTTGACAGAGAAGAGGAATAGCGCCCACCCAAACCAAAGGCAAATGCTAAGAACATCTCAGTAAAATAACAGTAAAATAACAACAGAAGACTAAATCAATTGCCAAAATGACAGGACCAAATTACCACCTATTTTTATTAACCCTGAATGTAAATGGCTTAAATTCATCAATCAAACATCATAGATTAGTAGACTGGATTAAAAACAAAACCCATCTATTTGTTGCCTACAGGAGACATATCTCACCAACAAAGATCAGCAGAAACTATATCTCATGGATTTTGATTTTTTTTGTTAGTTTCATTTCTTCAAAATACTTTCTTCTCATTAAATTCTTCAGTGACTCATAGATTACATAGAAGCATCATTTTCTTCAAGAAGGTTCCTGGTATTCTTTTATATTTCTTCAGTGACACATTAGTCATTCAGTAGCATGTTATTTAATTTCATGTTGTTTTTAATTTCTTTTTTTCTTTTTGTTGTGGACTTTGTTTTATGGCTTTTCAGTTAAGGAGATGTACTGTTAATGTATAATGGAGACTATCATATCAAGTAGCATGTTATTATCTTCAGGACATTGTAAATTTCTATTTTTCTTCCTGTTGTTGATTTTAATTTGTGGTTTTTCATTTAAGGGGATGTATAGTAACTGTGTAATGGAGACTATCATATCCAGATGTGAGGATACAATGCAGTATGCATCTCTACTTCCAGATCAAAGATGGATTCCCAATGAAACTGTTAAATATATCTTGACAATAGGATGCTGGACTCTTTGCCATTGTCCATGCCCGCAATGATGGACATATGACTGTGTGAAGAACTATACTAATAATATAGGGGAACTCGGGTGGTGGGGAGAAGGGACTTGAGTAGGAGGGAAGGGAAATCCCATGGTTTGTGGTTCTCAGGGATGAAGAGGTCACTAAGTTAACAAGATGGCGACTAACAGTTAAGGTCATTGGGTTGGGGAGCAATATGGAGGCCAAGGACAGAGCACTGGGCACGAACCAGGGCAGGGGTCAAGTTGTTTCAAAGAAAGACTGATTGGCCAGGGCCATTTCACTCACCTGCCCCTGGCCTATGGGAGGTGGCTTCCGCAGTGGTGCTGATGACAATTGGCTCCTAGTTCTCCCCTCCTGGAATTCCTGGAATTCCTGGCCTGAGGCTGTTTGCTATTCTATATAAGACTTTATATTTTCTAAATAATCTGGAGCTGCTTAGAGGGATCCCCTGCTGCATCTCTTTGTTTCTTATGTGCAGGCAGCCTTGTTGGCAGGCAGCAGGCTCACCCCCTCCAGCAATGGGGTACTAAAGGAATCTGTGGGTGAGAGACTCCACAAGGGTTTATCCAACTGTATCATAACATGATACTGATAATAATTAAAAAAGAAATAAAAAAGATTAAAAGCATCAAGTATCTGGGGCTTTTCCCTTTTTCTCTCCCCTTACCCCAGGTACAGAAAAAAATAATAATAACGTGTAAACAATGCTCATACCCACTTTCCTGTATCCTTTGACCATCTGTGCCATAATCAACTATGTAAAGATTGTCAAAATAAAATAATTACAAAAAATAGCATTAAGTATTATATCCAACAGCACATAACTAATAAACAGCGCACATATGATTTAGACCCAGGCAAGTGGCCCCAGCATCCATCAGTGATTCAGAACCCACTGATGATACAACTCTACAAAATACAGGAAAAAATTACAGAACCTGGAAGCCATCCTTCCTTCAGTCACAGCTTTGATGAACATTTTCTATATCTTTCGCACTTGTGATAATTCAGAATTATCAGAGAAGCTTTTGGGTTTTTCTGTCTGCTGTGAAAATCCAAGTTCAACTTGTATTTGTGCCCACACCTGGCACTGTGGCCATTCTCTGCGGACAATGCGAGCTTCAGTTACTTAAATCTCAGTTAATATAGTATGTCAATGGGTATATAAAAAATTTTGTTAGTAGCCACAAAAGTGCCTGGGAAAGATAACTAATCAAAATTTAACCATCACTTCATCTAATAACATAACAAGGAAAGTCTTGGAGATGAGTTTTCCAAACTGAATTCGTATTGTTTAACTATGATGTTTATGCTGTTGATGAAAAGTATCTTTAAAGCAAGGCAAGTCAAGGAGGAGGAAAGGAATAAATACGATATAAAAGTGAGGACAAGAGCAAGATAAAACCAATGAAAACTGCAGTGCGGTATGGATAAACACATAAGCTTTAAACTCAAACAACCCCAGATGAAGACACTGCTTGACTCCGCTAACTACCTTTATCGTTCAAGCTTCTAAGCCCTCATTTCCACAGTGGGGATAATACCATCAACTTCACAGAGATTTTCTGAAAGGGTCAAGAGAGAAGCAATGGAAAGCATTTGCATAGAGTCCTACAGATGGCATCCACTCAATGAATAGTAGCTGGTACTTTTTAGAGCATGGCAAGCATCATCAGATTTTTAAGAAGCAGATAGATGTAGATTAGTACACACAGCAATGAGGTATATAGGGTACAAAGAAAGTCAGTGTTTTCATTTACTGAAAAAATACTTGCCAAATGTAATATTTACAAACATCCTTGTTTGGGTTTGCTGCTAGTTACTTACAGAGCAAGTGAATGAAGGGAGAAACAGTCTCTACTTGAAGAGCTTCTGGTCAGCTCAGAGAACACACTACAAACCTAAGAGAAAAATCACTTTGTGCATAAACAAACACAATGCAAAGCCTTCCAGAATTAGGCTTGAGATCAGAATGAAAAGGTGACATAAACTTAGATTCCAAGTTTTGCACTGTATTCACATATGTTACTATTCTTTTGTCATTTCAGATAAGTCTAGTAATGAAAACTTAGAATAAGGTCAAGAATATGGTAAACATCATGGATGAGGTTTATATTTATTATGTCATTTATTAGCTGATTCAATATTGCTAACTATATCCACTTTTCAAATGATGCTGCCGAAACCCAGAGAAGTGAAACAATTTACCAAAGGTCACACAGCTAGTAAGACATCAAGCTGGAATTCAATATTATACAGTGTTCCAGAGTCCAGGTCTCAGGCTAACACCATATCATGTCAGATCTTGAATCCACTTCCAATCACAAAGACCATTTGTGTAGAGAAAAACGAAGGTAAACACAAACTAAACATTCAGTGTTGAAGGTTTTACTTTTCCTTGTCAAATACAAAGTGATCTAACCACCTGGAGACAGCGCTAGAAAGAGAGCAGCTCTATAGCCACTCTATTTGAAGTGCAGAGTGCTGTACAGTTGTTGAGCTTCCTCTTAGTCCCACATGGTCAAGGAGAACTCACAGCATCTGTGGATATACTAGGTCTGTGCTCCCAAGGCCTTGAACAGTAGCTCAGACTTGTCAAGCCTGTTGCAAAGTGTGGCTAATCAATTACAGCAGCCAGAAATAGAATGTATTCATGAGGGCAACACTGGCCCACAGAGCAAGACTATTTCAGCGGAGAAAAAAAAAAAAAAAAAAAACTTGCCGCTCAACCTCAACTTTCACCCCGATTTCCCATCAGCAGCCCTAGAGAAGTAATTTTCAGCTTAGTCTCTTGCTGATAGTCATCTGCGTCACAAGACTATTACCCACCATGTGCCTTCCTACTTAACTCAATGTGTTCTAAGTCTGATAACCAAGATCACTACAGAGCCACTCCAGACTAGAATTAATAGACTCAATTGTATTTCAGCCAAGAGGGGGCTGTTTATAGGTCAGTATTGAGATAATCAGCCAGGCAGCCTATGCCTCTGCCACCTCTGCTGTTGCTGCTACTGCCAGCCGTTTCATAACCTGTGAAAATTCAAACATATTTATTGACAAACAGAAGTGACAACTGAAATGCTAGGAAACTCAACCTATTTTCTTATTCAACATGGGACAAAACAAGTAGCCTATTTTCAGTGTGGTTTTATTTTTTCTTCCAATTCCTCCTCCTGTATATTTCGTATTAAATCTCAGTCTTGAAGGCTGAGGAACAATATTAAGTGAACAAGTGCTTTCCCAGCCTGAGTTAGCCATGACTTGATCTGCCATAGGAAATACTAGTAGATTAGCAAGACCTGACTGCTTAAGATGTGATTCATGTTTTTTCCACATTTCTAAAGTCAAAAATTCATATCTTGCTAAGCCAAGAAGTATTGTAATAGAATTATTTTTAATAGAACTATTATGTAAACAGTTTTGTTACAGACATACAGTTTACAAAGGGTATATGTGTATCAAATATATACCCAGTATGTCCCACATTAAGGATCTGAGTAATTAAGGCACAATCCTCTCATCACAGATTTTAACTGGTGAATACATACACTACTGCCTTACATTCAGTCTCACCCAGGACCACAGATTATACAAAAAAGCCTACTGCTTCAGAATGCAGACCCCTGGGAGGAAATGAGGACAGGTCTTCAGCAGGCTTCCTTCTCCTTATTTGTTCAGTGGAAAGAGAAAATTGTGGGAATGCTTTCTATTCTGCTAGGAGGCCAGAAAGAGAAGTTGGATACAATGTGATCATGAAACATTTTTAAGAATTGGAGTGGCTTGGTTTCATAGTAAGTGATTTTGGAAAGTTGAATCTGGAAAACATGAATAATTATAAAGATAAATATTACAAATAAGAAAACAAGTTTTTAAACTACCATGGAGATAAGTCGGGGAACAATAATTACATGGAGCTGGTGTGACACACCTGCATCTAGAAAGAGGGAATAATGGGACCATATTGACCGTCCTATTTGAAACAGCTAAAATATCAGACTATATGACATAGAAGTGTTCTCACATTGGATATCAAGCAGCACAGGGTAAGAATTCCTGCAAAAGGGGAGGTAAACGTTAAAGTAAGCTGAAGACACAGGAGAATCAGTGTTAACAAAGGTCTAAGAACCAATTCAATTGATGGCACCATTTCCGTTCTGAAAGCCAACAGGCTCATGACACAAGAACTCATTTTTCTGTTCCAAAGGCAGCTACGTTCCAGCTGAAGCAAAAAGCTGGCAAAGTTCCCTCTCACCTTTTGTTCTCTTCAGATTTTTAACTGACTAAGTCCCACTCATGTTAGGGAGGCAATGTTTTTCCCTCTGCCTATGTATTCAAATGTTGATTTATCCAGAAATATTCTCAAAGACACACCAAAACATTTTTGGCCAAGTGTACTGGCACTCCATGGCCTAATCAAGTTGACACAAATGCACAGTTTAACAGTAAAATTTTATGTTTCTTTTGTGAACTGGTTGCCAGTATCCTTTGCCCATTTTTCTACTCAAGAATCCAATAGTAAAGATACCAGTTAAGATGCCCATATCCAGTAGCAGAATGCCTAGGTTTGATGCCCAGGTCTAGCTTGTAACTCTAACTACCTGCTAATGTAGATTCTGAGAGGCAGTGGTGAGGTTCAAGTAAAAGCGTTCCTGCCACACATATTGGACACCTGAATTGCATTCCTGGCTCTTGGCTGCAACATGCTCACTACCAAGCATGGCTGATATTGGAATAAACCAGCAAATGGAAACCCTCTATTCTGCCGCCTCTCAGGTAAATAAATTTTCTGAAAACAGCTCTGTGCTTTTTTAATTAAAGGACCATATAACAATTAATGAGCATGTTGACAACAGATACAAGAACCCATAATTCAAAACTATTTTTATTTTCAAATATCACCTTCCAGTGATTTTTCATTATGAAAGCTCACTGTTGCATGATAACAGCCATAATACATAATTTTGTATTTATGGTTTTTTGATTTATTTTACAACAAACTGTAAAATATCATTTAACATTCTATTCTAAAATAAAAGTGAAATGGAGAAGACAGTTTGAGAAAAGATATTTATTGAAATATAATCCTAGATGAAAAAGATGCTTTTACAGCTTTACTCTATTTCTGCCCCCCCCACTTTTTTTTTCCAGCGCGGTGGCGCAAGTGGTTAAGTCCCTGCCCCCCTTTTAACTTTCTAAATAACTCTTTCTGTCTCTCATATGAGAGGTCTTCAAAAACTTCATGGTTTTTGAAATACCATGGAAAAAAATATGCATGGATATAAAAGAAATCCTCACCAAAATAAACTTACCTCTTTCATTTCACACTTTGACAAATTTCTTGAAATACAATCATACTACTTTGCTATTCAGTCCTGAAATGGTTCAAGATTCAATAATATAGTGAAGTGTCAGCTTTAACTTCCTTCAGGAAGTTCACAGTGGACAGGGAACTTGTACATTGAAAAAGGATGAGCAGGTCACTGTGTAGCTCCCCTAGTAATGCTGACTCTGTGTAAACCTTGACAAGGCCAGGCAAGCTCTCTACTCAGAGATAACTGGGCAAATGTTGCTCACTACAGTAAACTGCTACATGCACTAATTTGAAGAGTTACATCTAAAGTATAAGGTTCTGCAAAAACAGTGCTTCATTCAAAACAAAAAGTCACACCCAGTCTGCTCTGAGAGTCACACACATGGCGGAGGACTGCTCATGCTGAGCCCAGCATGTCTGAAGGCTGCTTTTCTCCAAAGAGCTCAGGTTACTTCCCTTGTACCCTAAGCAGTATTTCTTCAAAGACACAGCTGCAGACCAGCTCGATGCAATTTTTTTTTTTCCAGCAAGGCAGCTCAGGGTGTTAAACAAAAGCTACATTTTAAATTAAATACCCAGAAACTGGGGAATGGGAGAGACTTTTCCAGGTTTTTACTTGTAATGAATACAGGAACAAGGATTGTAGTCCTCTGTATCCTTACGCATTGAAAGGCTAAGTTGGCTTGAATATTTAGCTTAAATTTAAGGTAATCTCTAGTTCCATGACTTAAACTCAATTTTTTATTAGACTGAGTTCAAATGCTGGATTTGCATCTTAACAGAGATATAATTTTGTTAAAACACTTATCTCCGTTTTTTACAGATTGCTTATAAAATTACCTCACATATTATAATGCAGGTAATATGCTAAGCTCACTGCCTAACATACAGCAAACAATTAATAGTGGTTAATATCTAGCATTATATTATAAACACAATGATTAAATTTCACAAATGTAGAGGAAACTTTCCATTATCTAAAATTAAGAAAAAAATTTGAAATGTCATGGTCTTAAAGAATAGAGATCAATGGTCCCAATGTGATACCTAGTAGCTAAATCCTCAGCTTGCATTCACTGGGATCCCATACTGACACCGGTCTGTAACCCACTGCTCCACTTCTGAGCCAGCTCTGTGCTTGTGGCCTGGGAAAGCAGTAGAAGAGGGCCCAAAGCCTCAGAACCCTGTACCCGCATGGCAGACCTGGAAGAAGCTCTTGGCTCCTGGTTTCTGATCAGCTCAGTTTCAGCCACTGCAGCCACTTGGGGAGTGAACCAGCAGATGGAAGACCTTTCTCCTTTCTCTCTGTCTCTCTTTCTCTCTGTAAATCTATCTTTCCAATAAAAAATAAATAAATAAAGATTTAAAAAAATAAAAGATGTCACATTTGCCAATCTCACAGATAAAACTTGTAGGCCAGGCCTAGGTAAATCACCCAGTAAGTTAGCTCTGGAAACACACTGGAAACCTGGCTTCGTGGTCTCCAGCTCTTTGGATTACACTCCTCCCAGTTCCATATTCCCTGACAAAGAACACCCATGCACTGGTGTTCAGAGTACCAATGTCTGGCTTCTCTGGAACCCTTCTACAGGTTTCTCCCAGAAAGAGAAAGCCCGCTTTGATTTTACACCTGATCCATATTTACTCCCAGAAGTGTAAGGCTTGCACAACTTGATGTCAATTCTTATTCAAATTTCAGAGACAGGCTGAGTGCACACATCTGCTGATTCATTCGGAAACTGGAAGTATAATCCAGGCCACCTATGTGGGTGGCCGGAACTCAGTTACTTGAGGTATCATCCACTGCTGCCCTGGATCCAAATTAGCAAGAAGCATGTGTGAGGAGCCAAAGTGGGGAGTTGATCCCAGGCATGCCAATGTGGAATATAGGCTTCTTAACCTGCTAGGTTAAGTATTACCATTTTTTAACCTGTTAGGTTAAGAACTACTAGGACAAGCCCTCACCTCTTGATCTCTCTTTCCTTGGCCATTCTGTCAACCAGAGCAGTTCCATTCTGCAGTTCACTCTCTCTCCCCATCTACCATCTCAGAACATTCCATATATCTTGGTCACAAGATTGACCATCCCCACTTTGTTCTAAAATAGCTTAAATCATTTTTCTAAAGACAGTAGCTAATGTTCTATGGAAGAAGAACGAACAGTCTGCTCTCTGTTTTGCTCGCTCTTGTTCTTTGCTTGATTAACAGATTCTACATCCTCCCTATTAACAAATACTAATCAGAGGCCTTTTTTTGATGACTTGCTTTGGTTCCTAAAATGAAGTGCTTATAAAAAATATGTATTTCTTGGTATATTCTGGCAAACTAAAGATAGAGAACAATTACTACAATTTAGAAGGGAACATAGGTCTTTGAGTCACAAAGAAACTGAAGAGCAGAGGGGATCATGACAGCTTCTTCAACACAAGAACTGTGTAACAGAGTCTACTGGATCAGGCACCAGGAGAATTGGCAAACAAGTTTTAGAAGCTGCTGCTTCAGAAACATCTGCAGTTTTTTTTTTTTTTCAGTTTTAGAAGGGAAGAAACAGGAGGAAATGTGACAATTGGCAGGGATAGTGGAAAAATATGGCAGCTTCCCTGGAAGAGATCAAATGGATTTTTTTTTTAACCTTACCTTCTTCTGAGCTTTCAATGTACTTGTAGAAATGGGAAACAGGGACAGCACATTCCAGAGGTAGAGAATGTGGCTCAGAGGTTTTGGAAAGGACTCCAATCTGTATTTGCTGAGCTTTCTGAGGAAGCTGGAACACATGTGCCTGAATGAGAATCAGTTTTCATTGCTGAGTTGTATCACCAGAGAGTGTAAGCTTGCCTTATTTATGACCAGTGAAGTTCATGTCAGCAAACAGAATAAGAATTTATGTCACAGTACATAGCAAGTTCCAAAAGAAAAAAGCCTACACACACGTCACTTTTCCTTTCTGGTCATGGTACTTGTCTGTTTAATACCATTACTGGTAGCAAGAATTTAAGATGCAAGTGTCCCATCTGATGTATCCTGAAGGTAGGACACCTGATGCAAACAGTTCTTATTTCATTAAATTTGTTACAGGAGAGACTTGTAAGAATAATTATAAATGTTTCAACCAGAGCTGGGCTCACAGACATTGTAGCACTGGAGATCATATTCAAATAAATAGTCCACATCTGCATCACATCTTTTTTTTTATCTATTCTACCTTTGTCTTCATCTATTGGAAGTTTCCTTTGCTGAATACTGTCTATAAAAAAGAATAATAGATAAAATGCTTATACTTAATAAAATTTAAACCAGATCACAATAAAAATACAATATACATATGAAGAAATTCATCTCAGAAACGTAGTTTAAAAGACATCAAACATAGAGGGCAGTGCTATGGTATAACAGGTAGAGCCACTGTCGGCAGCACTGGCATACCATATGGACACCAAGTCCTGGCTGCTCCATTTCCAATCCAGTTTCCTGCCAACCTGCCTGGGAATGCAGTGGATGATGGCCTACATACTTGAACTGCTGAACCATGCAGACCAAAAAGAAGCACCTGGTTTCAGATAGGCCCAATTCCACCTATTGTGGCCATTTGGGCAGTGAATCAACAGATGAAAGATTCATTCTCATTCTCTCTCTCTCTCTCTCTCTCTCTCTCTCTCTCAGTGTGTGCATATTTCTCCCTCAATCTTTCTATGTATGTGTATGTTTGTGTGAGAGACTATGCTTTTCAGCAAAACAAATATGTATTTTTTCTAAGGCATAAGACTTAGAGTTTTGAAAAACAAGGGCAGACAACTAAGACAACACTAGAAACTTGAGAACTGATGGGCGGGTATGCATGCAAGATTTTAGATGACACAAGAACACTGGATCTTCAGGTATCAGTGAGAAAAAACTATATACATCAACTCACAAAATAAAATCTCCAGTGGAAGCATGATATAACTACCTTTAGAAGTAGGTGAGAAAAGGGGAAGAGAACGATTCAAAACACACGAGAGTTTAAAATCTGCTTAGGAATCAGTTAGGTCCTAGTTCCATCCCCTCATGCCTTGCAACTTCTTTCACTTCTCTCACAATAATGCAAAGTATGACTGGAGACTTATTATCTGAAAAGATCGAAAGTAGAATGTTTGTGTCTAATATCTTCCAGTTTAGTTAAGACCAAAACAGATATTGGGCATTAAGCAATCCTCAGATGTTTTTTCATTCTGATCTTAGAATTCTAGTCACTAAACTTACTCTCTCAGAGCAAGTTAAAGGAAAAGCCTTCATTAAGGAATACATCAGTTTAAGAGGCAAGATTTAATGAAAGTTTCCCCAAAGACATGGCCCAGCCAGGCCATGGTAACATTGACAGTTGACGAACCTCACTGATAGTAAGAGCTTCTAATCAGTATTCTAGTGTACCTCCTGTAAATGTAAGTAGACAACCAGGAATAATCTGATGAGTAGAAAAAGTAACTAAAGACCGGGACTTTGCTTAACCTTTCTCCTAACTAATCTCTCAATAACTCGCAGAGATGAGAATCTATGGTAACCATGAGAAAACAATTGCACAAATAGGAACACAAATACAAAAAGGGAACTATGAAAATATAAACATATATATGTATATGTATAGATATGTACATACACACAGCATTGCAGGTATACACAAAAATGTATCCGTTTAGTTGTTTCATCTACATAGAAGGCTTCCTCTGATTCTGTCCACAGAATCCACACCAAGTGATAGCCATCTGAATAGGTTTCTTTCAGTACCTCAAGAACTAAGATTATGTATACAAATTTCAAGATGAACTCTGTATATTTAATTATACTCCACTAAAATGTCCTTACTACAACAGTAATAACAATACCACAGCACCCACCATTTACTAATGGGAATTATACACTAAGAATTAAGCTCAACGCTTTTTAAACATCCTTTCACTTAATCATCAGAACAGGATTATTAGAAAGATTAAACAATTGAACAACACTCAGCTGGGAAGTAGTGGAGTAGTAGTATAACTCCAAATCTGCCCAAAGTCAAATTCCTTCAGCACAACATGGGTGCTATGGTATTCATTCGGTGTCACACTCTTGCCAATGGGTTTAGGTTCTTTGCTGTGGTCCAGCCAGGCTAATTCATCCTTGTTGTTTTGTTTATTCTGCCTCCATTGTGAGTCACCCAGACACAAAACATTGTTGTTTAAGATAATGCTTTCATTCTCTCTCTCTCTCTCTCTCTCTCTCTCTCTCTCTCTCTTTCATACACACACACACATACAAATGTGGCATTTTCAAGAAGATCATGAGAACTCTATGAAAAAATTGCATAATTTAAAAATTGATGGTATGGAAATAAACTTATCTCTTTTTCAAAGACTAATTTATTTCTATTTGAAAGGCTGATTTACAGAGAGGAGGAGAAACAGAGAGAAAGATATTCTGGCCACTGGTTCACTCCCCAAATGGCCACAACAACCAGAGCTGAGCTGATCTGAAGTCAAGAGCTTCTGTGTCTCCCACAAGAGTGAAGGGTCCCAAGGCTTTGGGCCATTCTCTGTGGTTTTCCCAGTCCATAAGCAGGGAGCTGGATGGGAAGTAGAGGAACCAAGCCACGAACTGGTGCTTAATAGGATGCCAACACTTGCAGAGAATTAACCAATTGAGCCATCACATCAGCCCCCTAAACTTATGTTCTAATTCCATTTTCCCAAAACCTTTAAAAATTTTTTTTATTTACTTATCTGGTACACAGAGTGACAGAATGAGAAAGATCTTTCATCTGCTGGTTCACTCTCCAAATGTCTGCAACAGCTAAGGCAAGGGCATGCCAAAGCTAAAAGCCAAGAAGTCTTATATAAGTCATTGACATGGGTGGCAAGGGAACCAACTACTTGAGTCATACCTGTTGTCATACCTGTTGCATCATAGCAGCACTAACAGGAAGCTGAATGAGAAGTAGAGAAGCGAGGACTCAGAACTAGCATTCTGATATAAGAAGCAGGTGGCCCTAGCATCTGCTTACCTGGCTATATCATATTATGCTCCCTTCCAAAAAGGTTTTGAAGTTCTGGTACATATAACTTAAAATTCATCTACCTCAGTTTATCATTCCCCTTTTCCTCCAGAAATTTTCTTTCCTCCATGTCATGGCTCAGAAGACAGACAAGCGATGGCATAGATTTTAAACTCTGCTAGTCACAGCCTATAATTGCCACTTTTTCTGCTGAGCTAGTCATTCTGGTTAGTAATTGGCTTTTTAAACTGTCAAGTCAGTTCCAGAGAGAATTGGCCATCATATCAGCTTAGTAACAGAAGCATAAAGTCCAGGTTAGAATATTAGCTCTGCCAAGTTCAAATCTACTATAAATTGGTGGTTTACTCAAACGAAGCTTTATGACTGCCACAAACATCTCAGTTGCATCTACCCTGAATTTACAGGACATAGCCAGGAGATGATCACATCTTAATCTCTTGCAGGTTTTTTGTCTACTGGCCTTTCCACCTCATAACAAACCACCTCCAGGGCCTCATGTGATGGGATTTCTAGAGGGGGCGGGGAGCAGAACATAGTCCACAGCTGTGTAAGGTCTCAAAATAAACTTTTCTCAGTGCACATTTAAGAAGCAAGGCTCTCAATATTGAGTCATACTGACCCATCACCCAGATATTTTCTGAGGGAAATGTACCAACCAGAGTTATCTGGGCACTTGCTGGCTTCTGCCAAAAAGTGGTTTGCCCCCCATTCTAATAAGAGTTATGACTTTGGATTTCAGCTCAAGCAATATCCTGAATTAAAAATTTTACTTCTCTCTGGGATTAATGAAACAGGGTGTTGTGGGGAATGTCTTAATTAATACACATGTTAAAGTGTGACTTTTAACCCATTCTGTCTTGCATTTGTAATTTGGAGAATTTCCCAAAGGCTATTCCAAGGTATACTGACAACAGAAGCATATGGAAAGCTCAGATCTTTAAATTAGGGTTAACCATAAGTAGAACCTAATGACCAACATTTTCATACAGGTAGTTTGAGAAGTGAGCTCAAGTAGCAGGAGTAAGAAAGCAAAGAGGACAAACCACCACCAACGTGAACTTCAACTTGGCCAAGGTACAGGTGGCTTAAGTTCCAAAGAGAGCTCAGAAGATCCTAATGGAATAGGTCACTGACCTATTCATCTTGACTAGGAAAGAGGGAAGCTTTTATCTACTGGATTTCTTTCCCCTTAAGTCAAAGGTTACTTTAGAGTATCAATTCCTCCAATTTTGAATTACATGTCACTGCTGTGTGGGCTGGAGGCAACCTATACTATTGTGGAAGGAAAAACCTGGAGCAAGAAGCAAAATGAAATACTGGCTAGAGCTTAGGTATACCGTTGTGGCCCCAAAGCTGCCTAAAACCAGTTCATATAAAGACTACTGGGATCAAAGATGGGGAGAAAAATATAAGCAAAAGCATAAGAAATTTCCAACACAATATGAAAAATGTCAGCTCCTGGTAGCACTTCATTGTTATGGACTGAATTGTGTCCTCTCAAAAATCCCTATGCTGAAATTACAATGCTTGTACCTCAGAATCTGATGGAAGTACAGTCAAAGGAGACATTAACAAATCTAACATGATTAGTGTCCTTATAAAGAGGAGAAACATGAGTACAGACACATCCACAGAAAACATCATGTGAAGACTTCAGTTCTACTGCTAAAAGCCAAGGAACTACTAGTAAGTGGCTTTGCCCTGGCTCAGTCCTGGTCATTACACTCACTTGGTGAGTGAACTAACGGGTGGAAGATCTCCAATTCTGCCTTTCAAATAAATCTTTCTTAAAAATGAAATAGTGGTGTTCAATATGTGTCATTATTAAACAAAACACAGAAGATGGGGTCAGAAACAGTAAAATGCGGGCCACTGAACCCTGCTCTCAGGGGATCTATATTCTCACTCCAGCCTCATAGCCCATCTACCTTTTCAACAACTGCAGATTGCTTGTTCAGTGTTTTCATCTTTTGGTCCACTGCACTTACAGCTGACACAGGATAGGACTTTGACTAGAATATTATAAAGCTTGGAGAACAGATTTCTACAGATAGGGACTGAGAAGTGCTGACCCTGGATTAGAGGCCACTAAAAATATTTCTAATCTAAGGAAGACAAGGTGCAGAGAGCACACAGCTACAGTCCTGCGGTTATTCTGATGGCCTCTGCTGGCCTCTTTGTGAATAGTCTGACTTGGAATTTTAAGGTCCTTTCCCATACAGAATCAGAAATCAATGAGTAAATCTTCCTTTACCAGGTGACATAACTAGATGCCAGCAAGTTACATGACTCATTTACTATCACAGAGCAAAATTAGGTCTGTGTGTACCACTCTTGAAGGAAAAAAAAAATCTATGAAATGCAGAATTATTTAATTGAAAGCATGTTTAAATAACTTAACTATAGATGGAAGTATATTACTCTAGTGTGCTTCAGTCAGCACACTGGACAGGCATGACGTTAATAAGTTATTAATCTTTTCTATTAACACTGCACAATCAATATGATCTTCAGGAATAATGAGAACTCCATACTGTTTGAATATCAACCTTCATCTTCCATTTAGTTTATAATTTACCGTGCCAGAGGCTAGCCATCATGTGATTTACCCTCTCTATGGGCTTAAGACTTACAACACTGATAAGATTATCCAAACTACTTATGGTCATGTACCACAAAGTGATATTTTGGTAAATAATAAACTATACATATAATAATAGTCCTATAAGATTATAATGGAGCTGAAAATTTCTTATTTCCTAGTGACACCATAGGCATCATAATCATATCACAACACAATACTCACCTGTTAGTGATGATGCATGTATTAACTTAGTCATAGGAAGGCATAACACATATAATTATGTACAGCCTGTAATACTGGAAAATGAAAACAAATGACATCTTCCTGGCTTAAGTATTTACTGTGCACACACAAAGAAGATACTGTGAGTCACTGCAATAGGCAGAAACAATCCAGGAGAAGAAATTTGTCCAAATTTCCCTTAATATTCTTTTTAAATTTCGCTTTAAAACTTTCTTACTCAGAAAAATTTTCTTACTTAATGTAAGGAGATTAGAATTAAAGGGAAGGGAGTTTCTTAAAACTTTTTTCATGACCACTCAGCTTCTAATGTCAATAAGTAAAACAAAGATACTAGTCAGCACTTTGTCATGCCTGTTCTCCAGGAATATGACACAAGTGATCTGGTTTCTCTTTTCATTTTTTTTTTAATTTTACTTCAAATTATTATTATCATTTTATGATACAGTTCCATAAAACCCGAAATCTACCTTATCCTCTCCCCAATTTTCCCTCCCCCCTCACAGAGTTCCCCTATATCATTTCTATAGTATAGTTCTCCATACTCAGTCATATGTCCATCATTGTGGGCATGGACAATGGCAGAGAGTGCAGCATCCTATTGTCAAGATATAGTAAGCAGTTTCATTGTAAGTCCATTTTTGATCTGGAAGTAGAAATGCACACTGCATTGTATCCTCACATCTGGATATGATAGTCTCCATTACACAGTTACTATACATCTCCTTAAATGAAAAACCATAAATCAAAATAAACAACAGGAAGAAAAATAGAAATTTACAATGTCCTGAAGATAATAAAACATTGCTACTTGATATGATAGTCTCCATTACACATTAACTGTACATCCACTTAAATGAAAAGCCATAAAACAAAGTCCACAACAAAAAGAAAAAAAATTAACAACATATTGAAGTTAAATAACATGCTACTGAATTACTAATGTGTCACTGAAGAAATGAAAAAGAAAACCAGGAACCTTCTTGAAGAAAATAATGCTTCTTTTTCTAACACATTGGTCATTCAATACCATGTAAATTAACTCCATAATGTTGAAAATTGGAGGGGATGATATTCTGCAAGCTCTACTTTCAGAACAGGGATGGTCTCCCAATGAAACTGTTGAATTAATCCGGATAATAAGATGCTGGACTCTATGCACGGTACATGCCCGCAATGAAGGAATCATGACTGGGTATGAACTGTAATACTGCAACAATATGGAGGAATACAACATCGGGCAAGAGTATGAGGAGGGGTTGGCGTAATCCCAGAGGCTATGAAACTATGTCATAAAATGAAATAAATTAAAGAAAGAAAAAATTATACTTCTGTATGATCTATGAGTCATTGAAGAATTTAATGAGAAAGAAAATGTTTTGAAGAAATGAAACTAACAAAAAAAATCAAAATTCATGAGATATCGTTTCTGTGGATCTTTGTTGGTGAGATAGGTCTCCTGTAGGCAACACATAGATGGGTTTTGCTTTTAAATCCAGTCTACTAATCTATGATGTTTGACTGATGAATTTAAGCCATTTACATTCAAGGTTAATAAAAATAGGTTGTGATTTGGTCCTATCATTTTGGCAATTGGTTGTTCATTGATTTAGTCTTCTGTTGTTATTTTACTGACATGTTCTTAGCATTTGCCTTTGGTTTGGGTGGGTGCTATTCCTCTTCTCTGTCAAGAGAATATCTTTAAGTATCATTTGTAGGGCAGGTTTAGAAGAGGCATATTCTTTCAACTTTACTGTGGAAGAAGTTTATTTCATTTTCAAAGACAAAGGAAAGTTTTGCTGGGTACATTATGCTGGGCTGACAATTTTTGCTTTTAGAATCTGGAATATGTTGCTCCATTCTCTTCTGGCCTGTAGATTTCCTGTCAGAGGTCTCCTGTAAGTCTGATTGTCATTCCTTTATCAGTAAATTGATTTTTTTTCACATTCACATCCAAACATCTTTTCCTTATGTTCGACTGAAGAGAGTTTGATGATCATGTGTCATGGTGAAGATTGCATTTGGTCAAGGCTGTTGGGAGTTCTGTGCCCCACCTGAATGTTATTTCCCAATTCTTTCTCTAGATTAGGGAACTTTCCCCTTATTATTTCATTGAATACAACTCTAATTACAGTTTCTCTCTCTGCACCTTCTGGGACTCCCATAGCTCTTGTATTTGGCCTTTTAATAGTGTCTCTTAACTTTTGAATACTTTTTTAGCTTGACCTAGCTCTGCTTCCAGTTTTTTGTTTGTGTTTCTCCTGGTGACAGGAAATATCTTCCGATTCTGAGATTCTTTCTTCTGCCTGCTTCATTCTATTTTGCAGACTCTCCACTATACTTTTAATTTGCTCCACTGTATTCTTCATTTCTGATATATCAGCTTTCATTTGATTCATTTCCTATGTGACATATTCCTTGAATTCCTTGAATGCCTGCTTTACGTGCTTCTCATTGTTGATAAGAAGTTTTATAACAAGTGTTTTGAATTCTGTATCCCCCATTTTCTCGATGTCTTCCTCAGTTAACTCTGAGATTGGCAAAGGGTTTTGTTCCTTTGCAGGGGAGTCTTCAGTAATATTCATTGTACCTCTGTCTCTTCTTTTGCTCTTGGTCATTGTACTTCTGGTTATCAGATTCTTCTCCTTGGGGCAGGTTTCTAAGCTGTGTCACCCACAGGTCTGCAGGTCAGTTTTATTTATTGTAGTGGGTCATGGCTCTTTGTTTGCAATCATTTATGCCACTCCCTCCAGCGTGTTCCAGGTCTATGTTGTTATGTTAGATTTCCACCATGGTCTGCATAGCCCCAGCTCCTGGCTCACCAGTCTCCACCTCCTGTGATGCTGTGCTGAGGCTGCACCATTGTCTGTACAATCTTTCTCTTACTTCCTGTTAGAGCAGTTCCCAGGATTAGGGAGACACCAGGTATCCTATATAGCTGGGTTATTGGTGGTACTGATCTTGCTGGAACCTGTTACCTGTTAGGTTTGGGACCACATGAACTTACTTTGAGCCATACAATGCCATAGTCGGCATTATTTTCCTGTGAGACCAGTGCAAAGCACTGAGATCGCTCCCATCTCAGCACATGTGGTGATTACTTTTGTCTGCTGAAGTCTTAAATTCCTTGCCTCACTCTTAATAAATGGTGCCTGATGTGCCAGTATTAGAGTTCTTGATCTGCTGGCCATCAGGTCTGAGTGCTACCCGGACCTATCTTGGGTTGAACCTGTAGGATGCCATGTTGTTGCAGTTCACTGACTCAGCAATGAGTGCTCTCTGTCTCTGCTCCCTGTTAAATCATTCAGACCAGCAGGACGAGCAGTTTCCTGGGTTCACCTCTGGTTCCCCCAGTAAACGTCCCTTCCCACCTGATTGCTGGTGGAGTTCAGATTGCTGTTCGCTGAATGCTACTGGGGTATCAGTCACTGCAACACCACACCATTGTTTTCGCTGCTTTCCTGTGTCTGTCTCCAGGTACCCCTCTGCTGTTCTTCTGTCCTCTTCTACTTTCTGGAATGTGTCCTTTCCGCTTCACATGGGCTAATATTTATCTGTCTGTTTAAATGTGTCCTTATCCTATTCTTCCATCTTGATTCTCCTTGATTCATTTAATCTTCTAACACCACCACTGGCAAAGGGAAGGTAGGGAATGTAAAAGCAACATCGATTTCCAGTCTTGGTACTCCCATAAACAGAATCTCCCCATCATTGCTTTCTAAACCATTAGAACACTGCTACTTTATTTGATGCAAGTCTATGACTTGTGAGTAAGGAAGGAAAAGGATAATGAATGAAGACAACCTAAAGTTATATTGCATTGTCCAGAGCTTTCCAATAAGCCGAGGAATTAGATAAGTCACTTAATTCATGCAAAGGCACCACAAACACTTTGTTGAAAAATGGAATTAACTAAGTTTATTTAATGCAAAAACACTTTGAAATCCACTCATAGTAGGGTTTTTCCCCAAATACGTATTCCATTAGCTTTTCAAAGACCCCTTGCATGTCTCTATGTACTGGGATTCCCAGGAAGGTACAAGGAGAAAAACGTTGGAGCAGTCCATGGATGGGGAAAGGAGAAAGAATGTATGTGATTAGCTCCCTCATGTCTGTTCTCCGTGACTCACTATTTATCCTATGAACAACTAACTCATTTACTTATAGACTGTGTCCTCATGGCCAGTCTTTTAAGAAGCCGGATAGTCCCAGAGTATGGTATTTCATCCAAGTATGAGAACGGAAAGGGTGTTGGCCTGAATCACATCAGTGTATGAATTGTACAGGCCATGCAAATTCCAGGATATGACTTGACCGCAGTCAGTATGGGAGGTTTAGCAAAGATGTTGATACTGGAGAAACCTGGGAATCAGTAACACTTTCAGAAAGGGAGAAGCAAACATGGAAATTTAAAGAAGTACACAGGCTCACATTCAAAACTGACATATAACAGATGCTTATGATGTTAAAGTCACAAAACCTCAACCCAACTTCAGTGTAGGTGGAACATTTATTGCATATTATTAGCATCCTACATTCATGTAGGCATTGCTCACTCAAGTGCTTTTCCCCAAGCCAAAGAAGGCTGATCAACTCCACAAAGCCACAAACTGATGCATGATGTATGAATGCTTCTTGCAGCAGCACTGTAAACAATGAAGGACAAAATCAACATTACAATTCTCCAGACCAGGAGAAGCAATCAATCACAAGGGTCTCAAGAAGACAGAGCCTCAGTTGCTCCTAGAAAACCCAACTTATTCACGCATGCTATACTGGCGCTTTCCCTTTCTTATTTCACTTAACCTAGTCCAAAGCATTCTTTGGAATAAAACTGCATTTTCCTACATCCTTGTTTCAACCTCAGAGACAAACTATTAAAGGGTTCTTAGAAGGTTTCTGCGACACATAGCTAATGATTATGCCTGAGAAAGTTGAGTGTAAGTGCTTAAAGGTGAATATGGGAATTAAGGGAGAAGTGCATGCACCCTACTGCGCAATCTCAAGAGATTCTGTACAGCCTCAATAGTATGTTCTACAGTCACAGAAAAATGGTGAGTTTTTGCAGTTTACAACCACCACATCAATGGGCTTCCTAGCACCCAGCCAGTGCTGAGGGACTAACCAGTGAAAGAACAAAGTAATGATAGCATCCTAGCAAGCACTGCAGCTTGGTCTGTCCAATGGTTCTCGAACACCAAAGAACCTAGACCTTGTAGGTTCTAAGCACACAGCTGAGGTTTAGGAAGATGGAATAATGTGTGAGATGAAATTCCCAGCCAACCAAGTGAGTAGGGTTTTGATCATACAAAATTTAATTGGGAGAAATAAAAAGCGCTTTTTTTTTGTAACTGGAGATTGTGGTGCAAACTCTCTCTTAAAACAATAAAATGCAAAGCTTTTGTTCACCTAAAACGAGCAGGCAAGAACTGTAGAAAATGCTGCCTGTGAGAATATGGAGCCACAATAAAAGAATGACCTTGCATGATGAACTTTTGTTCACTGTCTATTGTCTATCTTAGTTTCCTATTTATAAAAGCAAATATGCTTCCCCTGCAGCAGATGCTGTTAAGGACCTGCCATTTCATCAGTCCTCAACATATCAATGTTTCCCTACTGAAAGGGTCTTTCCCTGGAACACTACAGGACAGACTGAAAGTTCTTAGAGAGCTAATGCTCTGGTGAACAGCTCTCAGCCAATGGTAGATGGAAAATAGTGGATAAGTACTCAACTTTCCCGCACCCTGGGTAAGACAACTCGGATGCATACCCTGCAGAGTCTCCAAGCAGTCCCCAGTGGGATTCAGTACCAACTGTTCAGAGTGGTAAACTAATTACTACATCCTTTGTTGCTTTCCTTCCAGTTCATCCCCTCTCCAGAAATGCTTTTAAGCAAACCACTCAAATCCTTGTCTTTGGGTCTGCCTTATGCATTGTACAAAGACATTCTTCTTTCCTTAACATCAAAGATCAAATTTAATTCAATGTAAGCTGACATATCTAACATGGAGAGGAGTGAAGTACTATGGCTCCTATGATGGTCATGATACATTTCTGAATTAATATGCCTTATGGACACATTCACTTTGACAGGGATTGTGTTTGTATGTGTGGATCCTTAAAACTTATTGCTGCTCATTGTATTTGAAAGACACACACACAGAGAATATCTTTCATTTACTAGTTCATTCCTTAAATGCCTTAAATGCCTACACCAGGCACAGCTGAGTTAAGCTGAAGCCAGGAGCCTGGGCCTCTCAGAGGGGTGGCAGTGACTCTAAAGCGTGAGCTGCCTCCCAGGATGTGCACACAGGAAGATAGTGGCTAAGAAGCAAAGGCAGGACTCAAACCAGACACTCTGATATGGAATAGGGAAATACCAAGCAATACCCACACCTACATGTGAACATTTTCCTCACCCACTGGTAGGCATTTAGGCTACATAACATAAAGCTTGCACAAATTTCCCCCAGCTCTCATGATACCAAGTTTTAAATTTTGCAACCCATAGCCCTTTCAGGATAAAAATGTTGGAGAGTTGGGACTTCAGAGATCTGACTTCCTCCCTTTATCCCCATCTCCATCCATTTCTTATATTGAGAGGGAAACCGATTGATATATATGCCAAATCTAAGGTAAGGTAAGCACAAGTTTGGCATATTTACATTGTACCTTTTGGCATGTTACACTAAGAAGAACATCACACATTACATTGCTAGTATTTCCATCACATTTTGAAAATGCAAGCACACAAAAACAAATTGAGGGGCATCGATGTGGAGAAGGCTCTTACGTTTCAGCTAATAAGAGCTGACTGTACACACTACTTTTCAATGGCACATGCAAGGGCCTAACATTGGCAGGTTGACATCAGCTGAGATAAAAATATTTTCACCAGGGAAATCAGCAAATGCTACAGAGTAGGACCTAATTTTTCCAGAAAGGCATCTGTTAAACACTTGCCAGCCCACTGCTAGACATTACACAGAAGAACTGGCCTGCGCTATTTGAAAATGCCATCATCGTAAGAGACAAAACTGTTGAGAAAAAAAGTTTCATATTAAAGGAAACTAAAGAAGTATGACAATTAAGAGCATATATAATATCAGATTGCTTTCTAGGCAGAAAAAATTGTTCTCAGATATTATTGGAACAATTTGTAAAACTTGAATATGAACTATAGATTAAATTTAAATGTATGTTCCCTAATAACAAGAATATTTTCTTATATACCAATGGTTTAATGATCAAATTAAGGACATTTAAAATCATGTAATATTATTAATGGCTAAAGAGACATGATGTAGACATGATGTATCCAGTATGCTCTCAACTGGTTAAGATAAATAATTACAAATGTATACAAAGAACAAAACATGATGTTTTATCTATACAGATTTTATATTTTTATATTTTCTCTAAGATTATCATGTACATATTTAACATTTTGAGGACTCTTTTAAAAAAAATACTTTTACTTATTTACTCAAGACAGGGCTCTGCCTACTGATTCATTTCTTAAAAGCTGGTGCTGCACTTTGTAGCCTCTAGGATTAAACTACTACTCTAGTTTGTTCTTTGTATACATTTGTAATTATTTTATTATTTATTGGTATATAAGACCTCAAGAAAATCTGCACTCTCTCAGTGACTCCTAAATTGGTCCTCAGAGGAATGTTCTGCCACTATGCCAGCTGCACAGGATAACGCAAGACAGAGCAGATATCAACCATATCCCTCACACCAGTTAGAGTCCATTCTTAGGATGGGGTGTGGGTACATGAGAAGTTGAACGCACTAATACGTCAGGTGTCGACTAGAATGAGAAAGAGGCAGAGTCCCTTCTAAGGGTGGACAAAGTGATTGCTTCTCCTTGTAGGCTACCTTCTCTCCCCCTTTTAAAGTCTTATTTATTTTAGAAGTGTTACAAAGAGAGAGACAGAGACACACACAGAGAGAAAGAAATCACCCAACCACTGGTTGACTTCTCAGATGATCACAACAGGTAGGGCTAGACCTTCCTCTCTGTCTCTCCTCCTCTCTGTATATCTGACTTTGCAATAAAAATAAAGTAAATCTTAAAAAAAAAAAAAAAGAAGAAGAAAATGGAGCAATCTGGACATGAATTGGTACCCATACAGGATGCCAACAATGCAGGCAGCAGCTTTACCCACTGCACCACAACATGGCCTATCTTAACCACATTTGGTTTTGTTATAAGAAAAGGATAAACAGAATAATACTACCTTTTGGTTGGTTGTCACTCTGCTCCTGCCCTAATTATATCAAGGTTGGTTCTCAGAAGGAGCCAGAGAGAAAGTCATGCTTTGTATGAAAGGGCAGCTCCCACTATGGGCTTCGTTGGCAACTCCTCCCATGGAGTTCCCCTCCTGGCTGCAGTGTTAAGTTGTCACTTTCAATAAATATAAATTTGCTTAAAACAAAACAACAACAACAAAAAGCCACAATGCTATTGTTGTGCCAGGTTGAAGCCGAGAGCTGAGAACTAAAGCCAAGTCTCCCATGCGAGTATCAGAAATCCAATCATCTGAGCTATCGCTTCTGCCTCCCAGAGTCTACATTAGCTGGAACCTAAGGTCAGGAACAAGGGCCAGGAGTTAAGCTCGGGTACTCTAACAGGGATGCAGGTATCTCAACCCAAGCCAATTTTGAGGTAACACTGGAAATTATGGGAATCCCACTAAATCTTGCTAATGTTCAAATACATGATAAAACATTTGAAGAATCACATTCTAGGTCAAATAATTGAATCAAAATAATCATTAAAAATGATATTACTGGCAAATGAGATGGAAATATTTGGTGGAAAAAAGTTGCCACAATCATTTTAGAAAATAACCCAGCAATATTTCAAAATCTGTCTAAATATACATAGCACTTTCACCTAAGTATTTGTTCTTTGTAAATCCGAGACTGTTTTACAGCACAAAAATTACAGAGTAGCACAACTGTCCTATGGGAATACAATTGAGCACTTCACGGCACATAAGCCAGTGAAAAGTATAATTATTAAGACTGTGTGACAACACAGAAAAAACATTTTCATGGGAAATGTCACAATATAAAATATCTTTGCTCCCATTGCAATTAATTCTAAGAACAAATATTGGAAAGGGACACTAAAGTGAAAAGCAGGGGTAGGCGTTAGGCACAGCAGTTCAGATACCACTTGGGACACCACTATTAGAATGCCTAGTTCAAGTCCAGATGATTCTGCTTCTGATCCACCTGAGAGGCACCCTTAGGATCAATATGCGATGTATCAACACACTTAACCCCCTACTACCCATATGGGTGACGAGGACACAGTTCCTTTCTTCTGGCTTTGGCTGAGCCAGACCTAGTGGTTGTGGGCATTTGAAGAGTGAATGACTGGGTGTGTCTCTTATTGAAAAGGCAAAAACATTTTTGAAAGCAAAAGCAGTTACTCTATTAGCTTGATAGAATTAACAGATTTTCTATTTAGAACATTTTTTGTGCACGTGTTGTAATTAATATATAATATTTAATCATAAAAAGGTCAATGGTACATTTATAAGCCTAGCAGTTAGGATGGCAGCATCCCATAAAAGTGCCTGACTCTAGCACACAATCCCAGCTTCTTGCTAATACAGACCCTAGGAGTCAGAAGTGTTCACATAGTTCAGTGCCTTGAAAAGGATACCTAGATTAATTTCATAACTCCTGCCTCTGGTCTAGGCTGTTGCAGGCATTTGAGAAATTAATCAGTGGATTGAGAGAACTCTCTCAGTTTTGTATTGCATTTGATCAGTTTCCTAATTTAAAAATCTCCATGCATTTTTGAGAAAGGTACAAAATGGTCAAGGTTGTTCTCAAAAGTCTTCCAGGAATCTCTGTAGCTGCATTTCCCTGCATAAGTTAGTGCTCACTCGCTCACTCTCACTAGCTCTCATTTCTTCCCGCTTCAAAGCTGAAAATTCAGGGTCAGGGAGACAGTGTGGGACAGTTTTGCCAAGTGCAGTTACAAAGGAAATAAGCATTACAATCATAACACAGTTGTTTTCAAAATTATTGCTCCAAAAAAACTTTGAAAACAGAGGACACTTAATACAATCATAGAGTATATAGTAAATTTGCAACATGTGTGAGTACAAATATCTTTGCATAGTCTGGCTATGTATGAGTTAACAAAATAGCCTGCAGAGACCAGAACATGGGAATGAGGAAACATCCTTTTATGACATGAGACCAGTCAGTGCAGAAACAGGACAGGTTCTTTCCATCACCAGGAAAAGCTGACCCAAGGACAGAGAGCATCATGTTGTCCTCTATGCAGGCCTCTGACACCATCCCTTTTCCTTCCATTTCCTCACACACAGTGTGGTCTGAAAATTTTCCACTCACAGTGGGTCTTGAAAATTGTGCACGTTTCAGATCTGATTTAAAGAACTGTCCCTAGCAACTGGCAGCGTTAGTATTGGGCTATCTTCTGCTTTCAAAGGCTTACAGGGATTGCTTTGGCTAAAGAATTCTCTTACCAAAAATCATGGCTCCTACCTATTCAATCTCTGTTTAACATGAAAATATAAATACAGGCCTACTTCACTCATTGTATCTTGGCACGACCCAGAAGGGCTGTCCCAGCATCAGAACTACAAGTGGGAAAGGCTGACACTTTGGTTGACTGCACTACTGCCCATCTTCTCCATCTACCCAGTCTTGCTGTCATTCCCTCCCTGCATGTAAACACCCTGCACATTAATCCCTGATTTAGTCTGCTTCTCAAGGATTTCAACCTCTAGAAGTTTCAAGAAAAGGAGGGATTCCACACAGAGAATTAAGTTTCAAAAATACAGGAAACAAGTGAAAAGCAGAAAGTGTTATTACCCAAGGTCAAGAAGCATCTTCTACTGACCAGGTTATATACAAGATCTATGTTGATTTGCTCTAGATAAAAGAGGACATATGCAACAGTTAATGAAATGATAACCAAAACTCAATTAACAATAATTATCTACAGTCATTCTGCAAGGCTCATATGCCTTCTACCAGAAGACAAACAGGCAAATTAAGTAGCGATGTGAGAGGAATCATCTTTCTCAATTTTCCTTAGTGACACCAGTATTTGTGGTTGCCTTAGCAAAGCAATACTGCATTTAGCTTGCTACCAATGTAGGTAAGGAAAGATCTAGAGGTTTTTCAGTTGGCCATTCTTAGTATAACATCACTTGAGTCTAGGAGCAAACACAGGTATCTCGACAGATTTTGAGTATATCTACATGAATCATAATACCAAGATTTGAAGAGACATAGTCCCCATGTAAAACTCTATTGAGTCACCTAAACTTTAGCCACCATTTTGATTGTGGATTACAATGGCATTGGAAATTTCGAGGATTGTCATCAACACTGAGTTTCTAAGTAGAAATCACTGATAAGACTATTTCCCATTGCTCAGTTCATAGCTCTGATAAATGACTCCCACAACAAATGAAGGAAGATTTAGAGGCAAATTAATTGTACAGATGGATCTTCGTAGGATTCGCATTCACAGATTCAACCAACCACAAACTGAGAATATGTATTTTTTAAAAAGCTGTGCATATACTGAAAGTACATGAACTTACATTTTATCACTATTCCCTTATAATATGGGCATTTATACTGCATTGGGTGCAAGTCATCTAGAGACTGAAAGTACACGGACTTTTGTTTTTGTCACTATTCCCATAAAATACAGTATAACATTTATATACAGCATTAAATTGCATTAGGTATCATAAGTCATCAAGAAATGATTTAAAGCACACAACAGGGTATGTTTGGGTTGCATGCCACTACTACTCCACAAGAGACCCTGTAAAGCTCTCCTAACCCATGAACACAGAGGGATGACTGCACATGATTATGGCAATGTCATGGGAATCCGTCTTCCAGTAGCCTAAGGGACTCAGTTTCTTCAAGAGAAATAAGCTGTCTCAGGTTGACAGCTTATTTTTCTTGTAATTGTCTAGCTTTTAGGTTCTGGGGAAAAGGTGAGAGGTCATGATTTTCACTGTAATAAATCAACTCAAATCTCCCTTCAATAAATCTAAATGTTTCCCTTATTTAACATAGATACTACACAAGTTCAATAGGTATTATTGGTACTTTCACAAAATCTACCCCAACCATCTAAGTCAACAGCACTCAATTCTGAGTTGTTCAGAGTTCTGGCAACACAAGTTCTCACTAGTTCCCATTTAGGGGTCTGCCTACCTTCAGACAAAACTTATTTGTTTAAGATCATAGTTGTTTCTGGAGGAAGCCCGTAACCAGTGAATCACCGCCACAGGAGCCTAAGAGCCAGGCACTTTTGATTCAAAGCAGAACACTTTGTAGGTCCAGTTCAGCTTCCTGTGCTCAATATTCTGCCTCTATTACTTCTCCATAGATATAGATCCCAACATCACTCAATGTAATTTGTCAGTGTGAATCTTGCCTCAGAATTTAGTCCTGAGGAATCTGAACTGTGACAACAAGCTGATAACTTACCTCTGTCCTGGCAACACTGATGTCAATGAAGCCTTCCTCAAAGATCACCACATGGCAAAACTGATTGCCACTGTGGCTCTGCTGCTCATTTCAGTAATTGTGCCCACACGCATCTCTAGTGGTTAGATGTTGGCCCTTAGTCTCTTATTGTTCTGCGGCCCCATTACTCCTAATGAAAAGAGGAAGCCCAGTGCAACATCTATATGTCAACACTAATCTGAAGATTGCTATGACAAAGCTTTTGAAGCTTTTACTTGAGAAGGGAGCATCGTGCTAGGACACAGATTTGGAGAGGTGGGGGAAAAATGCAAACAAAAGAATTTCATTCTAATAGTTGCATCTCTATGTATTCTAGTTCCTTCAAGCTAACCTCTTGTGACCCATCATCTTATTAAGGCCACTCTTGTGTCCATATTTTAATGAAAACTTCAGCACTTTCAGGTAATATGAATGCATTCTGTTCACTGTCTGGAATATCTAGACCATTGAGATTCTGGATGAATTTATTGATGATAGATATACTTAGCCAGTATTCTGTATTTCACTCTCTTTTGTCCCATGCCTATCACAATTTACTTACATATATATTACCCAGGTATTTACTGATATAATTTAGTAAAAGTCATATTTTACCACTTATTGGAAAGTCAGATATACAAAGAGAAAGAGACAGAAAGATCTTCTGTCCACTACTTTACTCCCCAAGTGGCTGCAACGGCCAGAGCTAAGCCAATCCAAAGCCAGGAACTTCTTCCAGGTCTCCCACGAGGGCACAGGGTCCCAAGGCTTTGAGCCATCCTCTCCTGCCTTCCCAGGCCACAAGCAGGGAGCTGGAAGTGGAGTAGCCACAATATGAACTGGTGTCCACATGGGATCGCAGGGCATGCAAGGTGAGGACTACAGCCACTAGGCTACTGTGCCAGGCCCCATTTTACCAATGTTTAAAATGTCTTCTCCTCACTCTGTCTTTGCACTTGGTACCCCACTGGGGGTGCTATGTCAAGACCTCAGGTACGAGTGTGGAAGCACTGGAAGGCAGATTTTGATAAGACGCCATCTCCCTGCAAGTAACTCTCTCCAAAGACATTAGTACAGACTTTTCAGGGAAGAGAAAAGCCACATCCTCCATGGGAGAAGTGTCTCAATGTTGTTATAGGGTCCCTAGTCACAACTGATACTTGGCACTTGAATGCCAAGTATCTTCTCTTTTCAATGCCCAGCACATGTTCCTATGTCCATGAAGAGCATATGCTACCCTTCTATTATTTCATGGAATTTCTCCTTAAGTCTGTCTCCAAACACATGGCAATTTCCCTGCCATTAACAAAACATGAATATATTTGTGGTGAGATGCTATTTATTTATGGTTAATCAACTTCATTGAATTCCACTTATGATTTCAAGAGATGGTTCTTAAAGTATCGATTTTGTATCACAACAGAAATAGTGTAATTCGTATCCATGTTTCTTCTTCAAGTTGGAAATTCACTCTTAGTTTAAGGTAAGAATATCTCCTAGCCCAGTGCAAAATAAAACCATGTAAAAGCAGAGTTCTTTCCTTCTTAAATTCATTTGCAATTCTAAAATTCACTTGCATGTATTTTAGGAGCTGATGTATGATGAAGCTGTTTATTTTCTGGCATCAAATGTATTTGATTAATTTTTCTTCTCTCTTATTCATTTTCCCAGGGGCCCTTAAAATCAAACAGATTAGTTCACCATCAACTTAACTCCCATATTTTCTTTACAATGATTGCAAGTTCCTTTAAAAATGAAAATTTATTATAGCATCAGGGCATTCCCCACTGTCTCTTCTGGCTTCAATAATATTAAACTATCAACTGCAATGACTACAATGGTTTTTTATATATATATATATATATATATATATATATACACACACACACACATATATATATCCCCATTTATATTAAAAATAACAAAAAGGATCAGAGTTCAATGATCTTGGAAAATCTTGTCATTCTCAATCTGAATAAACAAAATCTATTAAGTATAGGGCTGGTTATTATGATTTTTTAAAAACTGAATATGAATAATAAATAACCCTAGAAAATGAATAATCAAAGATGCAAAAAGTAGCACACATTCAAAACTCATCAAGCAATATATACAATAGTAGCTGCTCACGGGTGTCTTAGAACTCCCTAATTATATGGCAAATACTGTGGTCTGGCATGGAACGCTTTTGTTTTTTTTAAAGACTTATTTTATTTTCATTACAAAGTCAGTCAGATATACAGAGAAGAGGAGAGACAGAGAGGAAGATCTTCCGTCCAATGATTCACTCCCCAAGTGAGTGCAACAGCCACAAGCAGGGAGCTGGATGGGAAGTGGAGCTTCAGGGATTAGAACCAGCGCCCAAATGGGATCCCGGCGCCTTCAGGGCAAGGACTTTAGCTGCTAGGCCATGCCACCAGGCCCCATGGAAAGCTTTTTGCCAAGAGGTACTTCAAAGTGGTAGAGCTAGTGCTTTAATATTTTATCTCAAGAAAAAATATCATTAAACAATACCTTGCTACCCCTTTTGTGATTATTAAACAGGTTCACAGCCTCCTTGTGATCCAAAGGGACTAGAAAAACAAGCAAGGTTGTATCTTTTTGCCTTACATAAGGATAGTAAAAACAAACAAATGAAAAGGTAAAGAGCAGGGGCAGGAACTTGCCTTCAATCTCTATGAATGTGTGAGACCTGGGAATAAAATGAGATTCCACAAGATGATCTGGATAAGACAACTGATATTCGCAAATGATTACAGTAAATTCTGTTAGGTTTAAGGATGTAAGAATTGGGAAACCTGTTTACCTAGATAAGTAAATGAATAAAATAGTTTCATTATGACAAAGCCACTCCATCATAAGTTGTTTCAATAAGAAACTAGTAGTCATACCACCAGACAGCATTTTTTTTTTTTTTTTTTTTTTTATTATTGTTGCTTACATTGTATTGTGTAGTACAGTTTCATAGGCGCTGGGGATTCCCCCCACCCCTCCCATACCCCTCCCCCCATGGTGGATTCCTCCACCTTGTTGCATAACCATAGTTCAAGTTCGGTTGAGATTCATTGCTTGCAGACACATGCCTAGCATAAAGTTCAGCGTCTTATTGTCCAGATAAGTTCAGTGGCCTCTTGGGGAGACCTTCTATGGTCTGAAAATAGGTCTAACAGAGTAAAGATCCAGTCAGTTAAAAGCCCCAACGAGGCCACAGTATCAATATACAACATTATGGAATTAATTGACATAGTATTGGGTAAACAATATGTTAAAAATAATGCAAGTTCCCTTCTTCGAAACATCTGGGTTGAGACAGTATCAATGACAGGTTCAAAAAAAAAAAAAAAAAAAAAATAACAAACAACCAAACAAAAAATTACAGGTTAAATCAAGGCAAACATGTGGTATCTAATCTTTTGGGATTCGCTCATTTCCCTTAGCATTATAGTTTCCAGTTGTACCCATTTAGCCACAAAGAACTGCATTTTGTTTTTTTTAATAGCTGAGTAGTATTCCATGGAGTAGATGAACCAAAGCTTTCTTATCCAATCTTCTGCTGATGGGCATTTCGGTTGCTTCCATGTTTTTGCAATTACTGATTGTGCTGCAATGAACATAGGGATGCATTTCCAGGATATATAAAGAACTTCAAAACAACCAAAAAACCAAAACAAACAAGCCACTCAAGAAATGGGCACGGGAAATGGGCAAACATTTCACAAAGGAACAAGTCCAAATGGCAAACAAACATATGAAAAAATGTTCCAGCTCCCTAGCAATAAGGGAAATCCAAATTAAAACATCGATGAGGTACCACCTAACACCAGTAAGATTGGCCCACATAAACAAGAACACCAACGACGCTTGCTGGCGAGGATGCGGGGAAAAGGGAACCCTACTCCACTGCTGGTGGAGCTGCAAATTGGTACAGCCTTTATGGAAATCAGTCTGGAGAACACTCAAACAACTCAAAATCTGCATACCATATGACCCAGCAATAGCACTCCTAGGAATATATCCAAAACACCTGTTTTACGACAGACAGCATTTTTTGAAAATAAAGAATTGAAAAGCATGTGATTTGCCAAAGGACTTATTATACAGCCAATTCAATCATTCACTTTCTCATTGTCTAGTGGGAAATATATTTTAAAAGTTTTATCAAAAATCGAAAATGGTAACTTGTTATTCCTGTTATTTGTCCACTGAGAGGCACTTTGTATAATACCACATGTATACAAATGAATGGAGAAATGTTTTATTCATTGCTTTAATGTAAATCAAATACTGCTTTGAGTAAAGCCTTAAAGCAAAAATAGACACTGAGACAAGGAAGAATGAAGCTTCTCATCACTGAGAATGTTGGATGAGAGGAGGGAAAATTAGAATTAGGGAGGGAGGAAGGAGTGGAGGGATTTTTTTTTTCATCAATTTACTGAAGTGGTAGAAAGAGACAGAGCACTCATCATCTGGCTTATGCCTCAAATGCCCAGGACTGGAAACAGGAGCCAGGAATTCAATCCAAGTCTTGCACATGAGTGAGAGAAAACTAGTTTCTTGAGTCATTCATGTACCTCCCAAAGTCTGCATTGACAAGAAGCTGGAGTTAGGAGTCAGGTAGTCTGATGTGGGACACGGGTATCTTAACTGAGGTTCTAACAGCTAGGCGTCTGCCCATCTCACAATGCTTAAAGTTTGTTCTAGATATTTATTTTTTAAGATAAAATATGATACTTTGATATGAATTGTCACCTACATGAAATAACACATGACATTGCCATCTTCTGCAACTTCCCTTTCCTTCAAAGACTCTCCCTAATGAATAACATTATACATTCTTAAAAGACTTGGCTTCTTTTGTCATCACCTAAGCTTGTCTATTCTAAATATATAATTCAGGCATCGCAACATGAGCCAAAATAATCTAACCTCATTCCAATCCCTTTTTATGAATAATTTATTATTAAAATGGCAGAGAAAGTAAGACACAAGGACATCTTCCACCTGCTGGCTCACTCCCCAAATGACTAGGTGTTGGGCCAAGCCAGAGCAGGGAGCTTAGAACTCGAACAGGGTCTTCCATGTGGGTGGCAGAAGATCAAGTGCTTGGTCCATCTTTCACTGCCTTCTCAGGTCCATTAGTCAGGAGTTGAATGGGAAGCCATGAGTAGCCATGACTTGATTGGCACTCTGATATGCAATTCTGGCAATATAGGTGGTGACTTAACATAGTACATAACTCCAACTCCTCTAATTCCTTCATTCAACTTTAAGAAACTATATCTATCAGAGGAAACAGGAAATCTGATACACCACCTGTTAAGACTCACGGTACCTTGGTTACCTTGGTACCTTGTTACTGTCTCCATATTGGTAGCCAAGGTGTTTTTACATCCCCAGGCAATACATCTTAGTAAAACTGGTATGGGTAAGAAGCCAATCTCTGTTTGATCAAGTTGGAAAAGGGAAGCCAGTGCCACAGCATAATAGATCTCTGCTTAAAGTTTCAGCACACCAGCACACTACAAGGGTGCTGGTTCCCCAGCTGCTCCACTTCGGACCCAAGTCCCTGCTAATGGTGTGGGAAAGCATCAGAAGATGGCTCAAGTCCTTGGGCCCCTGCACACACATGTAATACCTGGAAGACACTCTTGGCTTCAGATTGGCCCAACCAGGCCTGTTCCCAGCCATAGATCTTGTGAGACGGCACGTACTTTTTGATGCCCCACATCACTTGGCGCACCTCTCATTTCACCCACAGCTATCATAGACAGTTCCATGCAATTTCAGGTGTTTCACCTTCAGCTTTCTGCTGTCATGTCCCTACTCTTCGATGCCTTTAGGGCCTATTTTATCCTGTGGTGACAGCAGCACAATTAAGAAATATAGAGGAGTTAACAGCTCCCAGATTCCAGACTTTAATCAAAAGGAAACATCTGAGGCTGACATTGTGGTATAACAGGTAAAGCTGACAGCATCCAGTAGCCCATATAGAGATGGGTTCAATTCCTTGCTGCTCCATTTCTCCCTGCTAATGGCCAGGGGAAAAGGAGAGGACTGCCAAAGTCCTTGGACACTTGTTCCTATACGGGACACACGGAAGAGGTTCCTAGCTTCAGCACTAGCTGTTGTAGCCATCTGGGGAATGAAACAGTAGATGGAAGATCTAAGATTTACGTTCAAATAAATAACTCGTTACGAGAGCAAGAGCACCCTCCCCGTATCAGGTGACCATTCTAGTAAGGAAAGTGTGCTTCCCAAGTCATCCTAAAAGAATATTAGTCCTGTTCCCTACAAAGATGTTAAAAGACAAAATCACAAAATCTAGTTTTGCACACTTTAATTGGCTTTATTTGAAAGTCTAGAACTGAGAAGTAACTCAATCAAAATTGTTTAGAATGCTCTACCCAACCACATGCCAGATTATGCTCATAGCCAGAGGGGGAAAAAATGATGTACAGAAAACAGAAGTAAGACAAAGCTACAGTCCAGTTAGTTATAGCTAGATTCTTTATTATTTGAGCATGGAATCAACAGTTATCTACTTTGCGATTGGCTGAGACCCAGGTGCTTCTCATAAACACTCTTTGGAGAAAAACTAGAACCTTAAAATAGGTATGGCAGGGAGGCGTGGTAGCTTAGAGGCTATAGAGTCCCAGCCTTGCATCTACAGGGACTCACATGGGTGCTGGTTCATGTCTCAGTTGCTCCACTTCCCATTCAGCTCCCTGCTTGTGACCTGGTAAAGCAGTCAAAGACAGCCCAGAGCCTTGGGACCCTGCACCCATATGGGAGGCCCAGGGTAGGTTCCTGGCTCCTGGCCTCAGATCAGCTCAGCTACAGCCATTGTGGCCACTTGGGGAGTAATCACCAGATGGAGGATCTTCTTCTTCTTTCTGTGATTCTGCATTTCCAATGAAAACAAATCTTTTGAAAAAATACTTGTGGACAGCTTTAAGCTAAACTTCAACACAATTTAATAGAGGTAACCTCCATAATGCATGTCTAGGTCATGGTTCTGTTTCCAGAAACAGACCTTGAGGTGAAGGTTTGTGTGTGAGCAATTTATCAACAAAGAGTTCCCCAACGAGAATAACGAAGTGGGAGCAAGCAGAACAGGGCCGGGAAAAAGGAGGGAGTGAGGCTTCAGGTGACTCCCAGCTTGAAGGACTAGAATACAGATGACACTACAAAATGTCTCACTGGAGGCCAGATGGCTAGACTTTCACAATCCCATACTAGCCATTGGGGCATGGAAGGGCCAGGGGGATATCAACACTCAAACACTCCTGGTTCTCACTGTCTCTGAGAAAGAAAACTGTAACAGTTTCTGAGTTTCTACCCAAGCTCTTACCACAAAAGCTACAGATTTAAGCCATCAAGCAGCAAAACACATAGAAGCTGGGAGGTTGAGACGACAGTCATACAGAAGACTTAGACAACGTTAGTGGCATCATCTACAACATCTGCAATCAGTTGCTTTTCCTTCCTGGTATCTCCCCTCCTCAGTCCCTCATACTTGCTCCCTGAGATCTGTTTACAAATAAACTGCCAACACTGGAGACCTTATGTTAGATTCTGCTTTGGACTTAGCTTTGAGAACAGTGAGTGTCCATTTCCTTGGAACCAGCTCTTCCTAAATGACTTTGAGCTCAGCATACAGAGGTGTACTTTATCAGGAGAAAAAAGATTGCCTGATGCTTCTTTTAGAAAAATAGGTGCAAGTCATATGTATACAAGAGAAGGAGCAGCCTATTCATCCTGAAACTGAGACTCGCTGTCCATAGTTAGGTATCTTCAAAGCAGCAGCTCTTCTCTCTGTGTACCATCTTGCCATTTCTGTTTACTGTGAGTGGTATTCAAATAGCTCATGAAAAATGTGTGTTATGAAAACTGCAAAATGCTTTTACAGCAAAAATTTTTTAAAAGTTAATTAAATTGAAAGGAAGAGACAGAGAGCCCCCTCTACTGGCTTGCTTCCCAAATGCCCATAACAGCTAGAGGTGAGTCAGGGCCAAAGTTAGTCTCTGGGAATTCAGTGCAGGTCTCCCATGTAGATGGCAGGAACCCAATTAGTTAAGCCATCACTACCGCCTCCCAGGGTCTACACTGGTAAAAAGCTGGAATCGGGAGCCAGAGTTGAACACCAAACCACATACTCTACCATAAGATGCAGACATCTTAAAAGCAAGGCTTCACAACAAGACCCTGTTTAATTTTCCTTGAAGTTTTGAAGTTCTCTCCTACAATCAGAGCAAGAAATTCTCTTTTACAGTTAGCACTACATGTGTGTTGTTTCCATGGGCAACAATCTCCTAAATAGGAAGGAACTCAAGGTTTTATCCTCAATTTTCTTACAATTTTTTTGTATTTATTTTTGTAATTCTAGTTTAGTGACGTGCTGTATTAAAAGCAGAAAATCATATCTCATGAAACTGGTATTAGGACATGGATATTTTTATGCAGAAAGTTTACTAGGACATCTTCCTGGAATGGATACCTGCTTATAAGTGAGGGAAACTGGACCAGGAAGAAGATAATGCACTGTGCTGCAGCCACCACAAAGGTGTGGTAGGCATAGTAACAACAGCCCCCAGCTTTCAGAAGTTCATGTTTTAACACTTGGAATGTGAGTATACTCCTATCACCTTGGATAGCAAAAGGAATCTTTAAAAAACATTCATTTATTTTTATTGGAAATGCAGATCAGATTTGCAGAGGGAAAGAGAGAAAGATCCTCCATCTACTGGTTCACTCCTTAAATGGCTACAATGGCTGGAGCTGAGCCAACCTGAAGCCAGGAGCCAGGGGCCTTCTTCCAGGTCTCCCACGCAGGTGCAGGGTCCTAAAGCTTTGGGCAATCTCATCCTTTATTGCTTTCCCAGGCCACAGGCAGGGAGCTGAATGAGAAGTGGAACAGCTGGGACAAGAACCGGTGCCCATTTGGGATCCTGGAGCTTGCAAGGTGAGGATTTAACTATCGCACCATCGTGCTGGGTCCCCAAGGGACTTTTTAAGCATATTTAATGATCTAGAGATGAGGGATTATCTAGGTGAGCTCAGTGTAATCACAAAGGTCCCTTTAAGGGAAAGAAGGAAAAAGTTGAAAAAAATGTAAGAATGGAAGTAGATGAGACTAAGACTCTGTGTTGATTTTAGCCAGTGAGATCCATTTCCAACTCTAACCTCCAGAACTGTAAGATTACACATTTCTGTTTTTTTAAGTCACTACACATATGGCAATAACAATAGTAAATGCATACAAAAGGCTTTAGCCAATTACACTAAAGAATTCTGAAGCCAAGATGGTCTTTCAGAATTGTTCCAAGTGGGACTGATGGGCAGATAAACTGAAAGCCACATATATATCCACTAGACACAGGCTGCTCCCCGAAAGTGTTGACCTTGCACAAGACAGTATTTTTTCAGCCAAAGTCAATTCTCAAAGAGGGTTATTTGCCTTCACAGGGGCTGAAGTAAAGGATCTGGGCAACATCCACTGAACAATCAACTCTGTATCTCCAGGTTCCACATCCACAGATTCAGCTAACAATGTATCAGAAATATTTTGAAAACCAATGTCATCTGTACACACACAGATACTGGGATTTTTTTTTTTAGTCATTCCCTAAACACAGAATTGATTACATATGTATTAGGTATCACAAGTAATACAGAGATGATTTAAAGTATACAGAGAATGAAGGACTTAAGAATTCATGCATTTTTTTTTATCTAGAGGGAGAGTTCTCAAACTCATCTCCCAAGGATATAGACTCTGAAAGTCTATTTTATTTTTCCTATTCTCTTCTCCAGTCCTTGTAGCACTGTTACCCAGTTGCAATTAGGAAAACAACTTCAGTTAGATGTGTTTTCCTAAGCAAGTTAAATTCTTCCATCCTATGCTCACTTTAGCATTCTTGAGTCTACCTACTTTATGCGAAGCAAGAATTACAGTTAAGTTCTCTAGGCCTCAGTTCCCTTGAGTCGCTAAGGTTAAGAAAGCATCTTCAAAAAACAGATTTTACCAGAAACAACTCAAGAAGAAAGATCAATATAATTATCCTGTGACATGCTGAAACAGAGACATTTAACTGAGGACACCAGAAGAAAATTTAGGAATTCATTTGAAGAAAAATATTTCTAAAGACTATGGGTCTGGGAATATGCTAAATGATTAAATTTTAATTTCACAAATGCTGTCTGTGTCATTAAAATATAAGAAAATGTTAAATGAATATTTAAAAGGGGTAAAGAGCAAACTGGCTTTTACTATAGGAATGACATTTTTGGTCAACTTGCTTTTTATCACTACAATCTGGTGTCATATACTGCTTGCTAATTAGAATATGAAAATATAATTATTCCTTTGCATGTTCTACTTTCTAATGTAGATATCCAAATGCTGTATAAAAATGAAATGTGTCGGGCCCAGCGGTGTGGCCTGGCAGCTGGGGTCCTCGCCTTGAGCGTGCTGGGATCCCACGTGGGCGCTGGTTCTGATACCAGCAGCTCCACCTCCCATCCAGCTCCCTGCCTGTGGCCTGGAAGGGCAGTCGAGGACAGCCCAAAGCTTTGGAACTCTGCACCTGTGTGGGAGACCTGGAGGAAGTTCCTGGTTCCTGGCTTCGGGTTGGCACAGCACCGGCCGTTGCAACCGCTCACTTGGCGAGTGAATCATTGGACGGAGGATCTTCTTCTCTGTCTCTCCTCCTCTCTGTATATCTGACTTTGTAATAAAAATAAATAAATCTTTAAAAAAAATGAAATGTGTCTATTTTCATGTGTGTAGACACTGATTCAATAGTCCTTCCTGACCACTAGGCCTTCTGTCCTCAGTCACCACTGCAATCCATTCTGCACATTGTAGCCAGATTAATCTTCCTGAACACCTTTGATTATACCATGCTTTCCTTCAAACTCTTTGCACATCTCCTTAATGTCAAACTAGTTGCAAAATCCTCTCCCTGACTTAATGCCCCCCATGAGATATATCTAAAATATCTTTCCAGCTTTGCCACCAATTTCCCCAAGTATCACCATCATACCTATCCTATAATCCAGCAAAATTAAATGATTCTGCTTGCTGAAAATTTTATACTGGGCTGCTTTTGCTATTGTATTTGCTTCAACCAGGATTACCCCACACAATCCTAGTAGATTAAATCACATCCATCTGAAAAACTAAATGGTATCAACCACTGCAGAGTCTACTGGTTTGACTAATTAGATGAGACACCCACAATTTCCAATTCTGTGTAAGACTTATAGTGCTAGTTAGGGAACATTTTGATTTCAGAGTGTAGAAACCTACTCACAAAATATTTTTTTTTAAAAAAGTGAGAGATGTAGCTTAAATACAAAGGGATATCATAATCTCTACATTCAAGAGAAAAACTCAGAAAAATTAAAATGACTACAAAAGAAGAAATTAAACCTCAGAAATTGAAAACAAAGGGGCAGATATTTGCCCTAGTGGTAAAGATGCCCTCATCCCATAACAGAGTACCTGGATTCAATTTCTACCTCTCTGTCTCCTACTCCCTCTAGTGCAGACCTTGAGAGGCATCAGTGATGGCCCAAGTCACTGGATTCCTATCACCCACATAGGAGAGCTGAACTGAACTTCCAGCTGCCGCCTCTCTCAGGCCCAGCTGTTGTAGACATACAGGGAGTAAACAAGCACAATGAAACTCTGACTTAAATTTTTCATAAAGTAAAGATTTTCAAAAGACTTGAAAACATGACTTATGACAATAAAAATCAGGATGTATAACATCAAAACAGACATAGCTGAAGAGGCAGGGAGAATAAAGACAGAAAATGAGAATAAATACTCAAAATATATAAGGAATTAAAAAAAACTCTTGCAGAAAGAAAACAATTTGGTTTAAAGTTAAACAACAACATACATGAAATATTTCTTGAGAAGGTATACAAATGGACAGCAAATATCTGAAAAACTGCCCTGCATCATGAATCAATAGGAAAATGCAAATCAAAATTACAATAAATTACCACCTTAAAAAGTTGAAAGATAATAAGTGTCTGTGAGGATATGGAAAAACAGTGATGTCCACCATTGGATAGAATACAAATTAGTCAGACTATTATCAAATATTGTATGGAAATTCCTCAAAAAACTAAAAATAAAATTATCACACGTTCCAACAATCCCATTTCTGAGTATTTGCCCAGAAGACTTAAAATCATGTTTTTAAAAAGTTTGTTTTTAGAGTTATGTGCAATCCCATGTTTACAGTGGCACAATTCACAAAAGCTAAGACATGGAACCAACACAGACTCTCCTGAACAGATAAATGGATAGAGGAATTGTGGTACATTTATACCAGAGAATACTACTCAGTCATTAAAAAAAATGAATTCTTATCATTTGCAACAAAATGTTCCCAGCTGGAAATCGTTATGCTTAGTGAAATAAGCCAGTCACGAAAGGATAAATATCATATAATCTAATATGTGACAACTAATACACAAAACACTAGATATAGATTGACAATATAGATATATATAATAATATACAAGGGATATTAGTACACTAGGAAGTAATGGATATATACAGTATTTGTCTTTACTTCAAATAGAAGGATTCCCATTGATCCTTATAACTGTACTTCTACATTACAATACTATGCTTTCTATCTTTTGCTATACTTGTCATGTAATGATACATTTATTGTATTGATAAATTGATATGTCAGTGATAAATTGATAGTATTGGTAAAGTGATAAATTTTTGATACATAATGTATTTATTGATACATTTATATATCAGAAAGTTGGTCCAACTGAGTGAATGTACCACTGTAATAATCTGGGGACAAATAGAGGGAGGGGACTAAAGGAAGAGAGAGAGGATTCCTTATGTTTATAATTCTGTATTATGAAGATAAATTAATGAAAAAATGTTTGCACATCCTTGTTTATGGCAACACTATTCACAATACCCAAGCTAAAAAATGAAATATGTATCAACAGATGAATGGAGGAAGAAAAAGTGGCATTTATACACAGCACAATGCAATTTAGGGATAATGAAGAAATTTTGTCATCTGTGACAACATGGATGGAATTGTAGAACATTAAGCTAGATGACAAAAGCCAAGCACAGAAAAACAGATACAGTATGTTTTCACCTAAATGTGGAATCAGAAACAACAGAACTCAAAAAAATCAGAGTTGATGGTGATTAGATGGTGCCAGGGTAAAATAGTGGCCAAAAGGTACTAAACCTCAATTAGACAGGAAGACTTACAGTATGCATGCATGCGTTTTAAGGTGCTGTAGCAAAAGAAGGAGAAGAGAACAAACTGGAATGAAATGGAGCAATGGACATTGGAGGGTGACATCATCCTTGGATTGGTGAAATCAGAGCATTTCAGAACTATCCAAACCACTTGGACAGAACCCTCGGAATATGTACACATTGAGACTCTGGGTTGATATGAGGTGGCAGTTCCTCATCCCTGGGTACTGGGATGTGTGGAAAGTCATGAGTGGTTTCCCCCTTTGTCTCTCCTCTTCCCCCAGAAACAAAAAGAAATAGCAAATTTGGAAGCAATGAGTTCACCCAATTTTCCCTAAACCTCAATCCTTCCCACCCTGATCAACCATGTAATCATTATTAAAAAATAAATTTTAAAAAAGGTATCTTGAACAGCAAAGTAAATATAAATAACATTTGCACATTTCAAAATCACTAAGAATAAATTTCACATATTCTCACCACAATAGGTATTGACATGATGGGTACTAATTATCATCAAGATAATTATTCCATATTATATTCACAATTGTATACATATTGTATTCCATATTGTATTCACAAACCACAGTATCACTTCGTTCCCCATTAATACAACAATAATTTTGAAGGTAAAATTATAAAATAATTTTTAAAAAATCAGACAGGAGGCTAATCCTCTGCCTGTAAGTCCCAGTATCTCATACGGGCACCCATTGTGTGTCAGCTCCACCACCTCTGATCCAGCTCTCTGCTTATAATCTGGGAAAGCAGAAGAGCATGGCCCAAGTCCTTGGATCCTTGCACCCACATAGGAGGTCAGGAAGAAGCTCAGCTCTGGTCATTTTGTCCATTTGGGGAGTGAACCAACAGATGGGGGACCTCTTTATGTTCCTCCTTTTCTCTCTGTAAAAACCTGCCTTTTAAATAAAAATAAATGAAATTTTAAAATAAAAAACAAATTGGGAGTATTTGCAAATAGTATAATTCTAGATCTTGAGAGAAAAATGTTAATTCATGACACACAAAAAAATCTCCTTAACAATAAGCATGAGCAACAGCTCAGGCTAGGCCAAACTAAAGCCACGAGCAAGGAACTCTACCTATCATTGGTGTCAGGAACCCTATTTCTTGACCCAATCATTTGCTGCCTCCAAGGTACGTTAGCAAGAAGCTGAATCAGAAGCACATACTAGAAACGACTCAAAGTAGGCATAGAGGGGTCCAATGCAGATTAACCTACTGTACCACAATGTGATACATTTTTAGTTAGAGGAAAGTACAAATGCTAATAGTTTTATGGCTAGACTATCTTCTTCCTCTATAATTCATTTGCTTAAAGAAAAAACTTACAAGGAAATATTGCCAATCCTTAACACATAAGAACTGCAAAATTTTATATGGTTAAAAAAAAAAATGGGGCCTGGCACAGTGGCTAAAGTTCTCGCCTTGCAAGCGCCAGGATCCCATATGGGTGCCAGTTCTAGTCCCGGCAGCCTTGCTTCCCATCCAGCTCTCAGTTTGTAGCCTGGGAGAGCAGTAGAAGACAGCCTTGACACCCTGCACCTGCATGAGAGACCTGGAAGAAGCTCCTGGTTCCTGGTTTCGGATTGACTCAGCACCCAGCCATTGTGACTACACGGGTAGTGAACCATTGGATGAAAGATTTTCCTCTCTGTCTCTCCTTCTCTCTGTAAATCTGCCTTTCCAATAAAAATAGATAAATCTTTTTTTAAAAAATGAAGCTGATCTTGTAATAAAAATATGCTTACTACATACAGACACTATGTTCAGGGCTTCACCCAGCTCAACTTATGCAACCCAACATTGCTCTTCAATGTTAATTTAATCTTATTTGACAAGCAAAATGACAGGGAGAGAAGGAGGGAGGGAGAGAAAAAAGAAAGTGGGGGAAGGAGCAGACGGGAGTTGTGGCGAGGAGAGGGAGATAGGCAGAGAAAGAGATAGAGATTCCATACTCTGTGCCATTCCACAAATGCCCATTAACAGTGAGGACTGGGCCAGGCTGAAGCCAGGAACTCCATCCAGGTTTCCCACATGGGTAGCAAATACTGAAGTGCTTGAACCATCATCTTCTATCTTCCAGAAGCACATTAGCAGGAAGCTGGAATCTAAGTGAGCCAAGACGCAAATCATGCATTTCAATGTGGATCATGAGCATTCCAAACAGTAGCTTAACCCACTGTGCCACTCGGCTTGCCTCCACAAAACTATTTTACTGGATAATGCTATTGTTTACTTCACTTGAAAAAAATGAGGAAACTGAGGTGCCAAGAGGCTAAGTACTTTCTTAATTACACAAAGAAGGCAAATGGCAAAGAAAATGGCTTGAACCCACACATTATGGCTCCTGGGTTTATACTTTAAAGCTCTATTCCATAATTCTGCCTTCGGACAGATAAATTCTGCAGAAAAAAAATCTTTTCAGAGCATAAGGAAGTTGGATGTGGATATATTTTTCACTGACATGTCAGAACTGATCTTCTTTTCTTCTCTATGATCATTTCTTAAAGGTGCTGAACTCAGCTTAAGTACCAAGAAAATCCAATGTTAGTAAAAATTGCCGTAAATGAAACTGTACAGATTTTTTGTGTGTATTCTTCCAGAATAGTTATGTAAGGTGCAGTATAAAGAGTTTGTAGCATAGCAACAAATCAGCTGTTCTGTCAATTTTGTACCATATCAGGGCACCACAGCTGCCTGTAAGACTCTTTGTTCAAGTTCAAACTAAGGCATGCCACATCTGCCCCTTCTTGAGTAGTTCCTTGCTTCTACTGAATTCTGAATCTGAGATAAATACACTGGGGACTATAAGAGGGAAGGAGTGTGTGTGTGTGTGTGTGTGTGTGTGTGTGTGTGTGAGAGAGAGAGAGAGACAGAGACAGAGACAGAGAGAGAAAGAGAGAGAGGAAAATGTGACCAGAAAAAGCAATTTTAAAATAAAAACAAGTTAAATACATCCATATTTCGACAATCAGAACAATCCCAAATCCCCTGGTCTATGTGAAAAACAAACAAACAAAAATGTCCTATTGTGAATCATGAACCTGCATTTAATGGGATAAATAATAAATGTAATATCCTCTGCCAGCCAGGGTCCCAGCAGGAAACAGATGGTACTCTCGAATTAGGATAATTTAAAGAGGAATTGTTACAGGTAATATCCCCTGGGAAGCAGTCTGAGATGGAGATTTAGCAACAGGAAGTTTACTGTGCAGCACTGAGGATCAAAACTTAGAGAAGAAAAGGAAGCATAATTAAGCAGAGGAAGATGTGGAGCTGGAAATGCCTTCTCACCAAAGGTCTCAGCAGATACTCCTGGGAGCCCTGAAGTTCATACAGTCCTTCAGCATTGCCACTCAGCACTGACCAACTGCTGACTATGGGAAAGGACATCACCTTGGGCAAGGCAGCTTCTGCAGCAGAAGGCAATTCTCAGAGAGTATAGCATTAACACAGGACAGCAACTAGTCAAGTCCTCCCATCCTGATAGAAGCTCTTGACAACACAGCGCGGTGTCTACCACAGGCTTTATTATTAAAGAAACAATAAAGTATAGGTGGTGTTATGAGAACTCCAATGGATAATTATGATATAATTTCATCCACACATGCTATATAGAGTGTTGTGCCTCTCAAATGAGACTTAATATTATACAACTAGACAATGGGCAGACCTATACAGAAATAGAACTCCAGGGGCAGAATTATGCCACAGTGGTTTCCACATCCCACAGGAGTGCTAGTTTTGAATCACAGTTGTTCTAACTTCCTATCTGTTCTCTGCTAATGCACCACAGAAGGCTACACAGGACAGCCCAAGTACCTGAGCCAGTGCCACCTTATGGGATACCCTAATGAAGTCCCAAGCTCCCAGCTTTGACCTGGCCCAAATTCAGCCATTGCAACCATCGGGGACTGAAACAGCAGATGGCAAATCTCTGCCTCCCACTAACTCTGATGTTCAAATCAATCTCTTTAGGAAAAAAAAAAAAATCACATAGAGCCATACAATGCAAATAGCGGCCATACTGCATTCAAAATATATATTCTGGGGTAGGCCTTCTTAGTGCAGCAGGTTAAGGCACTGCTTGGGACAAGTGTATCCTGTGTTGGAATGACAATTTGAGCTCCAGCATTTGTTTCCAATGCATCATTCTGCTAATGCATCCTGGAAGGCAGATGATAGCTCAAGCACCTGGGCCCCTCTCACACACATGGAACACCCAAATGAAGTTTTGGCTTCAACCTAGCCTAGCCATATGCATTACAGAATTTGAGAAATGAGCCAGTGTGTGAAAGACTGATGTCTTTCAAGCAGGTGAAAACATGAACACCTACATACTGAATCTTTAAATACTAGAATCATGCCCAGTGAAACAAGAAACCCTGCAAAGAGCCCAAAATGTACAAAATCTAGAATCTATTACACTACATGTGTCTAGTGAGTGAAAATGGCAATATCTTTGAACTGTATAAAGCCCTCCTCCTTGTGTATGGTCACAATACAGCTGACCAAAGAAACATTTTACAAATCATCCAAAAAAAATCACACAAAGAGATTTTCCCCCGCAAGGTTCATAATGCTTAAACACAGAGAGAGTAATGTAAGCATATCACAAGGAATACACTAGAAAGACAGTATATTAAACCACATAGAGCGTTCCAAATGATTAAAACATAATTGCTCACTTAGGATGGAATCAGTCCTCTGTAGCAAGTCTAATCCAAGTTCAATATGTATCTTTTTACAAGGGTGATTTCTCAGGAGAGATGACATCCAACCTAGCAGAGACTCTTTATGACACCAGAAGGTCCCTGGATGCCAATGGGGATAGGGGTAGTGACAGTGATAGTGTTGGTGGCTGAGGTACCAAAATTCAAATGTACCTGGGTGTGGCCCAACAGAAGAGCCCCAGACTGGGAGACTCAGAGATGAGACTGACAGTATAGCCTGGTCATAGCATATACTCTCTCTGGTCTTGCAAAAGCAGCTGGCAGAGTGCAACCTGATACAGCCTAAGTTCTCAAATTGTCTGTCAAGTTTTTAGGTCTCTACATATTTTTAAAATATAGTAGCTGAGGTCAATAGTTCATACATGGGATTTGATGAAGGGCAACGGCAAGGTCACTCCAAGCTCTCTCACAGGGGGTCTGATGAGACAGCCCATGCTCAAGAGGAACGGGAAGCACACTCCAAATTCTTGTCATAGTAAAACATGTCACTCATACAGCAAACTGTGCGTAGAATCACTTCACAGCTCTGCAACACTCCACCATCCCTCTTGGTTGCATACATAGAGGAAAATTCATGTACATGTATGTTCTATGTATACTTGTGTGTTCTACATGCACATGAAGCTAGGCCATTGTGTAAATAACATGACTAGGTGAGTGAATTTCCAAAGGACTCAGAAATAAAGCAGCATAAATGGTGGATAAGAATGACTTATAAAAATGGTCTTGTATATAGAAGGCTTGTATAGATGGTCTATGATTTATAATGGCTTAACTTTATAATGGTACAAAAGCAGTACCCATTCAATAGGAATCATACTTGGAATATTGGAGTTTTCTCTTTCCTGGCTTGTGGTGTATGATCAGATGTTGTCTTCCAATGTTGGGCAGTGGCAGTGAGCACAGTACCCCATCAGCTCTCTGATACTCTACAGTGCACTATGTTAAGCTGAGATATACAATGGGTTGGTGATATTGAATGCATTTCCCCATTAGAATATTTTCAACTTTATCAGGACATAATACGCCAAGGAGCACCTATACATTGGTGAGCTCCCTTGCCCTTGCTTTGTCTCTAGTCAACTTAAAACTGTGCATAAAACACATTTTCTGCTGGCCCACTGAAGGCAGCTCTGCCTCCCATTCAAGTACTAACCAGGCCCGACCCTGCTTAGTTTCCGAGATCAGACGAGATCGGGCACGTTCAGGGTGGCAAGGCTGAGACTGAAGGCAGCTCCGAATCCTCATGAAACTGGAAAAGTACAGGCCAGTGTTTGCAAACAAGGTCGGGGGAGAAAACACAGCCAGGGATAAAGAGCCTCAGGGAGGGTTCCTAGTAGCAAGGCTACTTGGGAAGGCAAGCTAATGTTTCACCACTGAATGGATAAAATGCTAACAGCCCTGAGCCTTGAACCTGGTGTTTAGATGGTCTGACTGTTGCCATGTGCATATACACACAGCTCCCAGAGGCTCAGCATTTGTGCATCAAAGAAGCTGCAGCCCACACTTTCCCTATCATTAAGACATTTCAGCTGGTGAGCGTGAAGCTATGTCTACACCCCTCACACAAACAGAGACACCTGACCCTCATATTCCAGGACAGGAGCTGTAAACAGAAATGGCAGATGCTGCAGATCCCACTTCATTACTTAATCCATTCCCATGAAAAGCTATAAACACAATGCTACTTTAAACATATTATGCTTGTTCCACCTTAATAGAAACTCTACGTTCTAGCTGCCAAGTATTGGATTTGGGGTCATTAGTTAATAATTCATTAATCTAAAACAAACAGGTGAAACATTCATTTAAAGGGTGGACACTAAAGGGGGGGGGGGTGAAATAACCCCTCCCAGGCTTCACTGAGCTTGATGGCAGCTAACTACACAATGACAGATTTTGGATACATGCATCAAACCCACTGGCAGAAATTTTCATGCTAGTTTTACATTCCAGGAACATTATAGGCTGGGTCAGGGAGATAGAGAAAAAAAAAAAACAGACACAGTTTTTAAGATGTCCACTTTATATATGGGATTATGTGGATGCAAGTGTCATCTTTGGCTCCTAGTATCCAGACAATATAGAGAATGGGAGGCAACAGACGACAGCTCCAGTATTCAGGTTCCTGTCACCCACTTGGGAAATTTGGATAGCATTTTCACTCACAGCTTTAGTTCCTCCCACTCTTGCGGGTATTTGGGAAGTAAACCAGCAGATAGGAGGTTCTTTCTTACTCTTTCTCTGTGTCTCTCAAATAATGTCTTTTTTTTTTTTTTTACAAAGCAAAGAAGGGGAGATCAGAGCAAAAGAGAAATGACAAACAAGCAAACAACTGGAAAGAGAAAGCCATTCTATCCTGTATCTTACAAGTTGGAATTTTAGGCGAAGAGAAAACAACAGCACAGAGATTTCATTTGTCAACTTTTAGCACACAGAGGAATGTGGTTGCCTCTGCCATGGCTGGCTGTACACCAGAGACTGGACATTTCATATTAAGGGAAAAAAAGAAGAATGACTTAAGCAGCCCCAAGGAAAGAATATGTAGAGGAAAAGGAAGGTTGGAGGGGAGAGGACAGGGACTCTTTTATCATTATTATAATACAAGAGAAGCCCAAAGTAGAACCAGGTCCATAGGGTTGCTGCCCTGATTTAGTGACATTTCTAATCCGGCCTAGAAACATTCAGTAATTGACAGTAAGCAGATTTTTATTCAAAAGGGAAAGAGCAAGGAGAGACATCAATCATCAAATGCTGTTTATGCTTTGGCTCCCACCTGGCATTCAAGCAAAGGTTGAAAACAATGCGAAAGAACAAGCAGGAATACAGGCGAGAAAACTCAGAGGGATTCTCGCAGTGCTGCAGTGCAGATGTGGCGGAAGCAAGGGCCCTGGAGGAGTCACCCAGCACTGCAGTAGTACATCAGACCCTGACATTAGTGGGCCCCTAGAGGATTCCACCAGGTGGTATTCCTTTCAGGGTGTTTCTATTTTAAATGGTAGGTATTTGGCTTATTTTTTATAAAGATGATATTCTGGCAGGGGCCAACAAAATGAAGTTAGGAGGGGTGAGACTAAAATTATGCTTTGAGGTCTGGCAGTAGATACATGTGGTGGAATGCGGGCTGCATCTTAGGCAAGCTAACAAAATCTCTCAGACGTTAATAGACACGAAAATTTGAGAATGGAGCAGGGATTACAGCACAGCTAGCTGAGATCCTGCATTACACACTAGAGTGTTGGTTCAAGTCCTGTCTATCCTCTCCCTTACAAGCTCATGTCCTGTCTATCTCCTCCACTTACAAGTTCCACTTACAAGTTCCAGATATGCACCCTGAGACAGATGAAAACCCAAAATGTACTCTTGCCACCATGTAGGAGACCTGGATTCAGTTCCAGGCCTGAACTGAATTCTGGTTTGTCCTGATTCAACCCTAGTGGTTATAAGCATTTGGAGAATGAACCAGCAGATAGATTTCTCTCTTTATGCCTGTGGCCTAGGAAAGCAGTAAAGGATGGCCCAAGGCCTTAAGACCCTAAACCCTGAAGAAACTCCTGGCTTCATATCAGCTCAGCTCCAGCCACTGTGGCCACTTAAATGTGAACAAAGATCTTTTTGCATCTCCTTCTCTGTAAATCTGCCTTTCCAATATATTTTTGTCTACAGTGTAATGCAATATAAAGACCCTAACATGGAGAGGTTTTTGGAAATCTTTTAGTCTAGTGCTCAGAAAGCTCTCTCGAACCTTTATGGTGGACAGGAAATGAAGAAAGAGAGAGTAGGGGAAAGAATCTGTATGTGTTCAGTGAGGGAATAAAAAAGCAATTGAGCGCTTTCTGGCAGAACTGGAAAAATCCAATAGGGTGACACGTAGAGTATAGAGGATACAGACCCACCAGCCACAGATGCGGCTGGTACCCATGACATAGTCTCTCACATTGGCTGTACTGGTTTTAAACAATGTTCTTGGGTGATGAGGGAAGCATTTAGGCCAGTGAATTAGATCACAGCCTGCGATCCCACCATCCCATATGGGTGCCAGCTGAGTTGAATTATGGGAATCTGGTTTTGGGCTGGCTCAGTCCTGGTTGCTGTAGCCATTTGGAATGAACCAGCAGATGGAAGATATCTGTCTCTTCTCTTCTCTTGATCTGCCTTTCAACTTAGATAATCTTTAAAAAAAAAAAAAAGTCGCCAAATTCTTTGACATACCAAAATCTCAAAAAGTGAAGACTCATAACTTTCCCTTTGAGTCCAGGTTGAAATGCTTGATTTGCAACAATAGAAAATAGGGGCAAGCATTTTGTATACAAGTAAGAGTTCCTTTGCAATGCCTGCACCTCACAACAGAGTGGATGGGTGTGAATCCGCATTCCTCTCCCAGTTCTATTGCCCTGCTATTGTGTACCCTAGGAGGCAGCAGGTGATGGTTGTTCAAGTAGCTGGATCCATGTCAGCCGCATGTAAGATCTAGATTGAGTTCCTGAATCCTAGGCATTTGGGGAATTAACTGGTAAATAATGAAGGTCTCTGCCTACCAAAATAAGTAAATAAAAAAATATAAACATAGCAGAACAACATTATGGGATGTGAATGCCAAGCCTAGAGCATAAAAATCATTGTGGCTTCTTCCTTGTTCTATCTTGGATTGCTCACTCTGAAGAAGCCAACTGCGGTGTCTTGGAGATATTAAAGTAGCCCTATGCAAGCACCCATGTGGCAAGAACTTGAGGCCTTCAGTCAAAGTCCTAGAGCTCCAGTTGGGTTTTCAGATGATTACAGCCCAGTTGGCATACAGAACCTAACTTCACAAGAACCCCTGAGTGATAATCATCAAGTTGAGCCAATTTTTTTATTCAGAGGAACAGTGGGTATGGAAACAACAAACATTATCTCACAAAAAAGGATAATTTGCTAGGCACCAATAGATAATGACTATGCTTACAATCTTACTGCAAGTCAATCCAACAGCACTTGTTACTGTGCCTCGGTGTTGTCTGATGGCTGAAACAGCACTTAGAGGTAGAGAGGAAGTCCCAGGGAGTCAGCATCCCCAGATTGAATGTGATGGATAAACACTGCAGCCATCTTGCCCCTAAAATGTGGAACCCATTTCCCAGAGGTTTCCAACAGAACGGAGACCCTGGTTTTTAGAGGTAACTAATCTGCTTGTCCATGTATTTTATTTACTCCCATTCTACATCCATTTTACTTCTCCAGTCCCCTACTAATGACTAGTGGGCTCATCTCCCAAATTACTGCCCCCATCAAGTCTTCCTCTGAGTCGGCTTCTTGGCAGCCCAGCCTAACATGTCAGATTATTAAGTCCCAGGTTTTCCTATTCAAACAAGAGAAAAATATGGAAGAAGGGGGATGGTGCTGTGGCATAGCATGTAAAGCCATCAGCTGCAGTAGCAGCATCCTACATGGCTGTTGGTTCAACGCCTGGCTGCTCCACCTCTGATCCAGCTCCTTGCTAATGCACCTGGGGAAACAGTAGGGGATGGTCCAAGTGCTTGGGTCCTGCATCAAAGTAAGAGACCGAACACAAGCTCCTGGCTGCTGGCTTCAGATTAGCTCATCTCTAGCCATCAGGACCTTTGGGGGAAATGAATGAGTGGATGGAAGATCTTTGTGTCTCTCCCTCTTACTCACTCTATCTCACAAATAAGTAAATATTTAAAAAAAAAAAAACTATATGGAAGTACAGTAAGGAGTTAATGAACATTTTCCATTTTTGGAAGGCGAAAATGACTGCTCTCAGTCACACTGTACCCCTCATCATCATAAATTCTATAGCTCATTGCTGCTAACTACTAGAATGACAAAGAAAAATACACTGATGACACAGCAGTTAACTATCTCATCTCCAACCTGATAATAGGATGCTGACCCTAAAGATAGTGGCTTTAGTTAGGCCATTCTTTTGAAAAACTACTCTACTCTCTAATTTGGGTGGATATTACCAATAATAAGATTTTCTAAGTCGGGGAGCAGGTATGTAGCCTAGGATGTCCAACATTAGACTTCCCAGTTTTGTTTTCTGCCTCCAGCTCCCTGCCAAGCAGATCCTGGGAAGCAGTAGGTATTAGCTCAAGTAACTGGGCTCCAGCCTCCCATATCGGAGGCCTGATTTATATGCCCAGTTCTTGTCTCTGGCCATTGTAAAGCTAAAGCAATTATGAATATTTAGGGAGCAAATTAGCAAATCAAAGCTCTGTCTCCATTTCTCTCCCTTTCTCAAATAATTTTTAAAACATTTTCCAAATTGGAATTGAAGAAGTATGGTTCACTAGAATCTCTAGGATCCACATATATTAAAGTACTTCAAGAAGTTTCTGGAAAATGGAATGAGGAGATTTTGATATAAAAGAATAACTTAAGATAAAAAAACACACTTCCCATGGACCTTTTGAAAACCTTTCTTATAAACACCTTTCAAGCTGTGCTAACAGAGAAACACAGTGTTTGCTTTTGGTCTTGAAGAGAAAGGCTGATAAACAATAAAGCTGAAATGAGAGAAGGAGAAGCGATCCAGAAGTAAGAAGAGTCTGGAGGCCTGGGGGTATTTCAACCCTTGATTTTAATTATTCCTCAGTCCATTAATATCTCTGGTCTGCTTACAGATTACTTACACAAACCAAAAACTTCCTCTTTGCCTTTTATAATATGAGGTTGCAAGAGAGAGAAACCAAACATGTGAATGCTAATTAATAAGTCTTATTTTAATAACCTTGAAATAATTAGACATTTCTCTTCTTGAATCTCCAGTTCCCAAACTGGTCTTAATCAGACTAATTGGGCTTAATGTAAAGGTCAACTTTCACCTAAAAAACAGAAAGAGGATGCACTAAAAAATTATGCTGGCTGCTTCACAAAGAATTTTTAACTGTCATTTAACCCTCACAACGATCTTTCCATGATGTTTCCTATATCATAATTCCAAGGCTTAGCAAAGTTCAGAAACAACTTGCCAAAGTTTACCCAATTAGTAATGATCTTTGCTGGTTTGGACATGGTTTGTGCGTGCCTCCCAATGGTCCCCAATGTGGCAGTACTGATGGAATAAAAACTTTAGAGCTAGGGCTTAGTGGGTGCTAATCACTGAGGGTGCTGCCCTTGGACAGGATTAATATAGTTCTTACAGCATTACATTACTACAGATTAGTTCGCAGAGGAGTGAGTTGTTAAAATAAGAACAAGCCTTCCCCCCTCTGACATCTCACTAGATTCTTTCAGCATGTCATCACTCTTATCCCACTCACGTATTCCCATCAAGACATAATATGTCACGTTGTGATGTAGCCAGAAGACCCTCACCAGAGGACAAATCAATGAGGCTGCCCACTTAAGACTTTCAGCCTCCAAAACTGTAAGCTGCATAAAAGTATTCTATTTATATAATACTCAGCCCTCTGAGGAAACATTTATCTCAAACCCTGGCTTGTAAGACTCTGAGGTCATATTTAGCACTCCATTACTGTTTTTATAATTTCATATTCCTCAATGGTAGTCCTAAAATGAATCAATGTTGTGTCACAAAAAGGATGAACCTACAGTAGCAGCCACATAGCTGCACCTGTCAGAGATCCCAAGAAAGTACTTGTACTTCAGTTGTAAGAAATGCCATCACCTGACAATTTCCACTTTTGGAGTCAAGGCCATACCTCTAAAGAAGCCCCAGCTGATGATTGACCATGTCTGGTTCCTAGAACCCAATCATTCCAGGCCAGCATGTGCCACCCCTAATGAGCCCTCTTTGTTCTAGGGCTCCCCTTTGGGTTGGCCAAGATTTTATCACACAATATCATCTCAACTTCTTTTTCCTAGTCCTGCCTCTTTATTCCCTTCTTGAGATGTCAGGTCAGCTTCCTGTTCCAAAGGCTTTGCTTACCCAGTCCTACTTCTGTTTATTCTCCCTTTTACAGACATTTATCCCCACAACAAATTGTACTTTTGATTCTATTTCAGCCTCTGTGTCCTGGAATATCCAACTGGTACATTTAACAGTGAACAAGAGAAGTAGGATCAACGGAAACTCTTCTACAAGACATATTTTCTTACAAATAATTCAGCTGTGGTAGAGCTACCTGATTCTAGTTCAATAAAGCAGATTATGCTGAATATGCCAAATGGCTTCTCTTAGCTGGAAGGAGTACCTTCCCAACACCTGTCAGGCACTAGGATTTATGGGACCATTTCTATCTTAGTGATCCAGCCCCTCTTTATGACATGATTGCTTCAAAGCCCAGCTATGGGTATTTACCATCAGGGTTATTATAGCCCACTGAGTCATCCAGGAGAGAAATCCAAGTTGATAATTAACATCCTGAGGAAGGTAATTGTGAAACATTTAAGCATGGTGCTATAACTTCTGGCTGAGTGTCAGTAAGGACAACCTGTAGGGCATATCATACTTAATGAGTCAGTAGCTACCTAAGATGATTATAAAAACCCAAAGCATATTATTTTTTATCACCATGTGCAGGAGCTGCAGATTATGTCCTTTTGACCTATTTTGTGCTTTCATTCCCAGCTAAATAATAACCATTCAGGAGTAGAGAAAAACCAATGATTCTTCTCATTATTAAGGAACATTATAGGTCCACGGTATATGCTTCTAAATCAGAAACACAGGGCAGAGACATTTCTCCATTTCTCATGAGCTAATTTTAATTGTGAAAGTGATTATCCTTCTTAGCTTGGAGTTAGCAGTACGTGGTAGACAAACATACATCACAGGCCACAGACAACATGCATCGATAACAAACAGAACTGGGATTGAATCTGATCTTGAAAACAAGAGCTGGGGCACTGCTCTTCAAATAAAAGGCAAAGCATATTCAGGGACAAGGCAACCATGTAACTGACAACTTTAGTACCTCCCTAAACTACTCTGCTATTTTCCAACACTGACAGTTTAAATGTAAACATCAGTCACTTTCAGAAAGAGATTTCATTACTATATACTTCTGATATCTTTCTCTTCTTATCCTTTATTCTATAGTACCATTGCTCAACTCACCATATATATGAAATAGATGACTTTCCAGCGTGTTATGGCATTACATATTGTTTCCAACACAATGGAAAACGTGGGAGCAAATGTTGTCTATTAGTAGAATCCACATTGGGCATTAACAGCCAAGCCCCCAATAAATCCCTACCTTGATCCTGAGGTCCCCACCTGGGGCTACATGTGAAATGCACGATCTTCGCCCAAATGTAACAGAAGATCCCAAAATTGGCATAGACGAAGCTATCAGTTAACTGCCCTCTTCAACTCACTTAACCAGCAAATTCTTAATTGAAGGGAAACCTATGCAGTGCATCTCCACTGTCACCAAGATCAGGACTGATACCAAAATCAAAGTTCTCTCAGTCATGATTCATGTTTTACTGTAGACTTACTGGTTTTATTCTTTGTCCTAAAATTCAGGACCCAAGATAAGAAAGCAACCATCATTTGGAATAGCAGTTGCCAGCAGCTAGGTAGAGATAACCTCTGATGAGCTTCATGCTAATAAAAGCTCAAAATTTGGGCCAACACTGTAGCATAGGGGAACTAAGCTACCAGGTATGATGCCAGCATCTCATATGGGCACTAGTTTGAATCCCTGCTACTCCACTTCTGACCCAGTATTCTGCTAATGCACTTGGGAAACCAGCCAAGATGTTCCAAGTGCTTGGACCCCTGCACCCATGCAGGAGACCTGGAAGAAATTTCTAGCTCCTGGCTTTGGTCTGGCCCAGTCCCAGTTTTTGCAGTCACTTAAGGAGTGAAGCAGCAGGTAGAAGGTCTGTCTTTTGCTATCCTCCTCGCCTCCATGCTTTGCCTCTCACAATTCACAGGTCAAAATGTACATGGTCATGTCAATCATAGAGGGACAGAAAGTTCAAATAACTTGTTAGTTGGAAAGCCTGAAAGGAGTGACATCAATGACCACAAAATTTTTAAAAAAATGTTCATCCATATACTGAACTGAAATAATAAAGTAACAATATGAGGGACAGGACCTGGCGGCATGGCCTAGCAGCTAAAGTCCTCGCCTTGAACATGCTGGGATCCCATATGGGCGCTGGTTCTAATCCCGGCGGCTCCACTTCCCATCCAGCTCCCTGCCTGTGGCATGGGAAAGCAGTCAAGGACGGCCCAAAGCTTTGGGACCCTGCACCCGTGTGGGAGACCTGGAGGGAGTTCCTGGTTCCTGGTTTCGGATTGGCACAGTACCAGCCGTTGTGCTCATTTGGGGAGTGAATCATCAGACGGAAAATCTTCCTCTCTGTCTCTCCTCCTCTCTGTATATCTGACTTTGTAACAAAAATAAATCTTAAAAAGAAAATAATATGAGGGCCAATTCATATGATCTATACTTTGTAACATTTTTGTTTTGTTTTCCTGAAAATTTATAACCATTTCTTTAAGAATCCTTTCTATTTATAGCAATGGAGACATTAAATCTTGTTTTGTAAGGAATAAATTAGATCTTGCCTTTTGGTTATTTGAAACTGGGGTGAATTAGGAACTTGCCACTTGACAAAAAAGCTCTTTCTAATAGTTGAGATACAATAACCCAATGCACCTCCTCTACATATCCCTGCCTACTCCCATTAATTGTAAAACTAAGTTTTCTAGGAAAGTACTATGAAATTTTGTTAGGGCCCTTCTATAAGAAGCTGAGGCCATTAACTTTTTCTGAGACTCAAAGTCATTGTAGTCATCCTGATGCTTGAACATGTTTCAAGCTAAGAATCAGTGATAGAAAAGATGGTCACATGTAGATGTCAAACATTTTTCTCAAAGTAGAAAGACATTGGACCAGGACAGTGGCTTCCACACAAGTAGGATAATTGAGGAGTGTGTCACTGAAGGGAAATAGGGTCCTGGGTTTGTTAAATTCCCTGGAATTTATCCCCAGGGAAGTAGCTATGCTGGACAAACAAAGCCTTGTATGTGAATAACTAGAACTTGGAGACCAGAGAAGTCCAGGATAATCCACAATTTTGGATAATAAGAGACCCCAACATCAAATCAAAGACAGCACCTCAGTCACGACCAGTACTTTGATGGAGACAGAACTGCATTTCTTGGCCAGACAACTGGAACCCTCTGGAGTTATAAGAGGGATTTTTTTTGCCTTTTTCTCCTCCTCAAGGTATATGCAGTAAAGCGAACCCTTAGGACTAGCTAAACTACTATCCTGTGCTTATTGAGTTGGCATCAAAGGCCAATCCTCCACTTATAGCAACGGCATCCTATATGCACACCAGTTTGAGTCCCAGCTGCACCATTTCCATGCAGCTCTCTGTTTTAGCCTGGAAAAGTAGCTAAGAATGGCCCAAGGCCTTAAAAATCTTACACCCATGGAAGAACTCTTGGTTCCTAGCTTTGGACTAGCCCAACTATGGCTGTTGTGGTCATTTGGGGATTGGTCTAGTAGTTGGAAGATCCTGTGTTTCTCTCTGGAACTCTTGCTTTCAAGTAAAATAAATAAATCTTTTATTTAAAAGAAGAGATTTTAAAGAAATGAGTCTTTTTAAAATAAATAGAAAACCTAAGAAATCTCTTCTAACATGATTTAGAAAGACAAAAGTAGCTCAGGGCATCGTTCATGGGGACATTATTTTTCTTCTATATCTAATGTGATTCAGGAAACATTAATATATAAAGCTATGGTTTAATACCCCAACAGGAACCCCTGAGGGCATATTTCTCCACTCTAATTTGTTTCTATATGACCTGTGCTGATTCCTGGGGATACATTTGCATATGGAACAAGGTTCAGTCACCAGCAGCATTTCTCAGAATCTTTTCCCCACACATGTTTAAGCAAGATCTTCACATTAGGGCAGGAGAGAAGGGGAGGGAGGTACTATTTCCGGGAATCTCCATGGGACACCTTGCCTGAGCTCACAGGAAAGTTTGTTTTGTCACTCCGTGGCATTAACCCTCTCTTCTACTATTGTGCTTCCCAATAGCTGAGATGTCCGCTTGCCTGCACCCTTGCGAAGCAATGTATTTCTGTTTATAACAGCTGCCAGAATAGGTGAGGGCCTTGGTATTGCCATCTCTTAAGAAAATTCAATAGGGCAACACACTGGATTATGAACAGCCTTGGCTTCAACAGTAGCTAGGCTACTGTTTTCTAAGATGCAGGGACACTTTCTCTTGTCTTTGTCTACTAAATGTTATTCTGGAAATAAAGCATCACTGTTTTTGGGTCCTGGATCCAGGCATTTCACAATGCAACACTTCTGTCAGTTTTCTCCTATAATTTTCTTGTCCCAGAACTAAAGCATCAGTCGATGGTAAGGGCAGGTGGCTGTAATTAAGATCAAGAATCAATTGAGCAGGAGGCCATTGTTGATTACCAAAATCCTCCCCACCCTAATCAATATAAGATTAGAAGAGGTACTTGAGACAATTCAGTTTACTATGAGGAGTGAGTTACTTCCAGAAAGATTTTTGGTTCCTCCTTGAAGAAAGAATTTGCTGAGTCCTGGGCTCCATGAAGCCAAGGCACCATCAATAGGCATGCAAATGTCACTGTTGTTAAGTCTGAATGGAGTTTGCCCCCACTGAAATATATTGCGGCTTAAGGAGGTTGGGATCATGAAGAATCCTCTGGAGTGAATGGATTAATATTTTTCTCGAGATTGGGTTAGATCTCACAGGAGTAAAGCAGTAAGCACGATGGGGAGGAGGTTATGAGTTCGACTTGCTCAGTTTGCTCTCTTGCCTGCTCTTCTGTTAGCACATGATCAATAAATTGCTTTCTTACCTGTGTATCCCTTCCCTCTTCCTTCTCCCCATCCTGCCCCCTGCCAACCCCCACCACACACATGCTTTTTATGAAAGCCTTGTGGATAGCATTATGTTGCAACATAAAAAGCTGATTTTGCATCACGCTCTTGAACCTCCATAACTATTAGCTAAACCAGCCTCTTTTCTTTATAGAATACCCAGACTCATACATTTTGTTACAGTAACACAAAGCAAAGTAAGACACTTAGCACCCCAGGTTTTAATGACATGCATTGGCTGATTAGCAAAGGTGCCAAGGGGAGCAAGTGCTCCAACTTAAAACTGAGCTCAGATTCTGTGCCTCTCCCTAACATTTTTTTGCCCCACATTCTCAGTTACGAAGGAGCTTCAGAAAGTTAATGAAGATTGTGTATTACGAAAACAATTATGCATGGATTTCAAAATTTTCACCACAATAAATACAAATTATTTAAAAGATCTATCTGAGAGACAGAGAAACAGAGATCCCACACACTGGCTCACTCTCCAAACAATAACAGCTCCTGTCTGGGGTAGGAGCCAGGAACTCAACCCTGGTCTCCCACATGGGTAACAAGAATGCAACCATTTGAGCCATCACTGTTGCCTTCCAGGGTCCACCTACAAGGCACTAATCTGCTGTGGCTACACAAAACAAGGCAGAGAAACAAGGTAACACTTTCTAGGTGAACATTTATTGTAAACAAAGGCAGTAATACAAGGTGGCAAAAAAGAGATGCAATGTCTGTGACTTTAGCAATTAGGCATTTTCTTATTGGGTACTATAAAATTCAAAGAAAGCTTACAAAGAGGCAGAGTGGGAGAAAATTTGGGTTATTATTTTAGAAACTGATCTTGAAACAAGTATTTTTATAAAAAAAAAAAAAAGGCTTGTTACTAGAAGATACAGCTGACCTCAGAAATAAGCAGATGCACCTCCACCACCAGGAGACAGTTTTAGAAAGGATTCCCCTTGTTAGTTCAAGTTTATTCTGATCCCTAAGCACAAACTGCCTAAAGGATTTGGACACAGGCTGATTGCAGAATTGCATATGTTGAGAGTCAGAGTAGCATAATAATGGGGAACAGAGACTTTGGAGCCGGTAAGCTCCTACTGAAAGACCAGGGCTGTGTGTGACATTTAACTAGCTGTGTGCTAGTGCACAATTTACTCAATCTCTAAGGCTCAGCTGTCCCTATTTGATAAATGAAGTAAGGATACCCCACAGCACTGCAGAAAGCAAACATGATGAGTGCACCTACAGAATGCACAAAATCTGTTCTCTCCGTATAGAAAAAGAGTTACATGGTGATGTGTGAAAAGTGCTTAGCATAACCCCTGGCACATAATCAGACAAAAGACAGTCATTTTCAACATTTTTTTACCATCTAATTTTAAGATGAAAACAGAAATATAATAATGCACCTTAGATTTTAGACCCAGCATTTAATTTACTTTGGAATTTTGTTCTAAAGAACAAAATTAACTGAACTGTTAACTGAAATATATCAGTGAAAATACATATTTTACAAGTTGCTTATACAAACATATACCAAAGGGGAAGGAAGAAAATGGCTTCCCTTCAAAATTCTAGGTTATCTGCTTGGACTAGAAGTTAAATGGACCTGGGACAGAATAATAGGGGAAAAGAACCTACTTTCAACCATAAATATATCATGCATGGAGTCCCACAAAATTTGAGGCTCAAATGAGGGCCGGATAATTGAATGTATATACCAGTCTCAGTTACAGAAAGCAATTGGGACCTGGGGTTTCTTGAGAGAAGGTATGATAAGTAAAGGAGGATGAAAGAAGGAAATAGACTCTAAGCGAAAACTGTATTGTCCTACAGATAATAAAAGTCTCTCAGGTAATAAAACCTGAACAAACCTCTTTCACCAGCAGATGTTTTACTGATGTACATTTCTTTTGTAGATGTAAATTTCTTGTATAGACGGCAAATTTTCACTGCTACCCCTGGGTCCACAGTTTCTCTGACTAACCCACAATAGGCCAGACACCTTTATCTGGAAGAGGAATATTCTGATCTCCTACAGTCACCTATTGGGCTGGTAGGTCCTGAGCTGCAGCAGCAGAAATCCACCATCTTGAGCTTTACAGAAAATAAACGCCCAGCAAAGCAATACTTGCTAGTGCAGTACTGACATCTGGTGGCAGCAAGCCCTGAAAGCCAGAATTAAACCTCTCCTTTGAGATTTCTGGAAGGGAACTGGTCAACACCCACCGCAAGCTTTCACTGATTTGCTGTTTTGAGGATCTAAAATATAAAATCAGCCTTAGACTTTTCTATAAAAAAGAAATTTCAAATGACTAATAAACAGGAACAGGTACTTATCTTCCAAAGAATAAAACCATGAAAACTAAAATAACAACAAAATACCATTTTAGGGTAAAAAGGATGTAGAAAAATGTGAATTCACAAAAGTTACTATCTAAATTGGAAGTGCCATTTTGCTGTGCAAGTAGAAATTTAACAGTATCTTGTGAAAGTGAATGTGCCTGCAGCTCAGCAATTCTGAGTGCATAGACCTCAGAAAAATGTCTGTGCTCAACGAAATGTACTAGCAAAAAAAAAAGTAGTAATAAAACAAAAACATCCTAAATGTTCAAGAATCGGAGGTGAACTCATTTGTCATATACATATATTGAAAGGTAAAAAGCAACACAACAGAACTAGAGCTGCACAGATCAACAAGGAGAACTCTGGAAAGCAACAGGACAAACTTCAGAATAATGCATGAAAGATGAATGAGAGATATTTATATGTGAACATAAAAACACAGAATACTGTATGTTGTCTTTGGAAAGTTAAACACGTAACAGAATTTCAATAGAGGGAACCCACCAACTTCTAAAGGTTGTCTCTTTCTACATATTTACATCCATAAGGGAAATATTACTCAGCTACACAAAGAAAATTCTGATACATTTTGCAAGATGAATGAATCTAGGGCCAGTACTATGATTTTGCAGGTAAAGCTGCCACCTGAAGCACCAGCATCCCAAACAGGTGTCGGTTCCAGTCCCAGCTGCTCCACTTGCAATCCAGCTTCTTGCTAATATGCCTGGGAAAGCAGCAGAAGATGGTCCGAGTCCTTGGGCCCCATGGAGACTTGGAAAAAGCAACTGGCTTTGCACTGGCCCATATCTGGGTGTTGCAGCTATTTGGGGAGTGAACCAGCAGATGGAAAATGGATCTCTCTTACTCAGCTTTTCAAGTAAGTCATTATTTAAGAAGATGGCTGAAGCTTTGGACATTATTCTCAGTAAAATAAATCAGCCAAAAAGAGACAAAAATTGCATAATTTCACTAAAACCTAAAACAGGTTAAGTCACAGAAACAAAGTACAATAAACATTTCCAGGGTTGAACAAAGGGGGCAACAGGGAGTAAATGTAGGGTAGATAAAGAATTCTGTCTTGGACAAGAAAGTTCTGGAGATGGAATTTTACAATGGTTACACAATAATGCAAATGTACTTAATGCCACAGAATTGCACACTTAAATACGACTAAAATGTTACATACATTTCACTACCAAAAAAAGGACAGATGAACAAAAAAATGTTCACACTCAGGTTGCTTCCTTCTAGGCAACACCTTAAGTGTGGTAGAAAAGAACATTAAACAAGAGATGCTATAGTTGGCATTAGAGTAATATGAAGAGCAGGATGCAACTAAGGTCTAGGGTTTGGTAACTAAAGACTAGAGAATTTTATTTGACTGCTTCTGGAATTACTAGCACTACCTGCCCTTTGACTAGGGCCAGCTGGGCCTGTTTCTGAGCAAGGTCAATCTCCCCCCACTACCGCTGTGTCTACCACCCACCATAAGGACTTGTAATTTCATTCAATTTCCAGAGAAGGAGCCTGGGTTATGGTGACAGGATGCCAGAAGGTGGCAGTAAAAGACCACAGAGTGGGCAACTCTTTCTGCCAGATACTCAGCAGAGGAGGCTTTGAATTATGTCCCTAGGGCCCAGCGCGGTGGCACAGTGCTTAAGTCCTCGCCTCGCACGCCCAGGATCCCATATGGGCGCCAGTTCTATCCCGGCGGCCCCGCTTCCCTTCCAGCTCCCTGCCTGTGGCCCGGGAAAGCAGTCAAGGACGGCCCAAGGCTTTGGGACCCTGCACCCGCGTGGGAGACCCAGAAGAGGCTCCTGGCTTCGGATCGGCATAGTATCGGCCCGTTGCGCTCACTTGGGGAGTGAATCATCGGATGGAAGATCTTCCTCTCTGTCTCTCCTCTCTGTATATCCGCCTTTCCAATAAAAAAAATAATAATATAAAATAAAAATAAATAAATAAATAAATTATGTCCCTACCTCCATCTCAGATTGAGTATGGTGTAATACCATGCCTGGGGTCAAAAGACACAGACCAGGATCAAGGTAATCACCACACCACACAGTGAGACTACCACAGCTCGGAAGAATGCACCATACTTTGTACGCACTGGAAGAGAGGCACTGATAGACTCCAGACAGAGGAAGGATGGGAAGGAGGGGATGGCCTGATTTGATCAGTTTGCACTGTATGCATGTATTGAAACATTACATGTTGCCCTAGAAAGACATATATTCATATATTATTTGGTAATCAACTCATTTTTCCAAAGATGGGTCAATACTTGCATAAAAGGTAAGCAAAGGTGAACCTAGTTATACTTCTGAAACACTAATGCTCCAGACTCTCTGGACCCGGAGCTGATTGAAAAAAAACATCTCTTCAATGGAGATACAATATAGTAGCAAGGAGAAGCCAGATGTGCTTACACAGGACAATCAAGAGGAAGACCAAGGCCCAAGGTTTAAGGAAACACAGCTGTGCAGCGTGTTTTCCTTGGTGCTCCAGACCTACTTTCTACATTTTTCTCTGCCCCGAAGGCCGATGGGTGTGGCCTAGTCAGCAGGGGACGCAGGAGCCTTTGAGCTCAGTGGGAAGATCATAAAGGATAAAGTGAGTGTGCTCATGTTTCCATTCTAATGCCTTACCCTTGGGAGATTGTCAAGCTCTGGCCCTATTACAAAGGTCCCTGTTGTGCAGGATTCTCTCATGCTGTCCAGCAACCGTGTGTGTGTGTGTGTGTGTGTGTGTGTGTGTGTGTGCGTGTTTTCTAGAAGCAGCAGCAGCTCCTTCTGCCCTTGGGTTCCTGTGCTCGTTCCCAGACATCTTCACGCCTCCTATACATTTTTTACACCCTTTGTAAGTAAACTCTCCAGTAAGTGATCCTAATCTGTGTGCGCCATCTGTTTCCTATCGGGATTCTTACTGATACAACACCTGAATAAACCACATTCAACCACTAAGACTAACTCAGGTAGAAAAAGACAAGAAATCACTGGAGTAGTTTTCATGGAGGCTGTTCATGTTTTCATGAATGACCACAAGGAATTTAGAACTGCCAGAATATAAATATTTCAAACCAGACATGGCAGTTCAGTTGAAACTAAAACATTAATAACATAAGGGTACTTCAAACATTTCATGGGGGAGTAAACATTTGGCTTGGTACTTAAGACACCCATGTCCCACTCTGGAATCACTACTTTTGATGCCCCGCTCAAGCTCTTGACATCAGTTTCCTGCTAAAGCAGTCTCTGTGGAACAAATAGTTAGGGTTCCCACCACTCGCTGGGAGTGACAGCACTTCCAGTTTTGACCTTGACATTTGATGAGTGAACCAGTGGATGGGAATCACTAGGTAGCTCACCTGCTCCCTCCCTAACCCCCAAATAATTCTAACAACATTTTTAAGTTCATGAAAAAATAGAAGCGAAAGGTCCAGAAAAACGTTGAAATTCATATTTTTCATAAAGCACATTTTCTAGAAACATTTAACAGGCCCTCTGTATGCATGGATTTCAAATATTTATTTACTTGAAAGAGTTACATGGATAGGGAGACGGAAATTGTCCATCCACTGATTTACTCCCCAGATGGCGACAAGAGCCAAGACTGGGCCAGACTAAAGCCAGAAGCTTCATCTGGGTCTCCCATGTGGATGGCAGGGGCCCAAACACTTGGGCCATCTTCCACTGCTTTTCCCAGGCTATTAGTAGGGAGCTGGATCAGAGGGGAAATATGCAGGACATGCACCAGCCCCTACAGGAGGTACCAACATTGCAGGTTGTGGGTTTTACCCACTGTACCACAACCCAAGTTCTTCAAAACTTTTTTGTACTAAAATAACTTACCTTTTAATTCTCCACAAACTTTGATATTTTCCTCACTCAAGACATGAGGCTCTCATTATCTGGCACTTAGTATCTTATGCCCATGTGTGAGGAATGTAGTTTTCTGTTTTTGAATCTTGAATACAGCTTTAGCCAGACATGAAATTGGGACAGTATGAAGACAAATGTAAGCAATGTAGAAACAAGTGAAAATTTACCACAACTTTGGCAAGAGATGAGAATTAGAGCTAGTTTAAACAGTATCTAGGTATATGAAATTCATTTGAAAACTATTTAGGAGATAAAAAAGAATAGAACTGGGTATTCAAGTGTTACAGATGTCAAAAGATGTAAAAAGAGCCACCAGAGATCTTTTTAATAAAAAAATTTAAATAAAACAAAATAAAGGGCCTGGCGTGGTAGCCTAGTGGCTGAAGTCCTTATCTTGCATATGCCTGGATCCCATGTGGGCAGTGGTTCATATCCCAGCTGCTCCACTTTCCTATCAACTCCCTGCTTGTGGCCTGGGAAAGCAGTGGAAAAGCAGTGCAAAGCCTTGAGACCCTGTACCTGCATCAGAGACATGGAAGAAGCTCCTGGCTCCTGGCTTTGGGTTGGCTCAGATCCAGCCATTGTGGCCACTTGGAGAGTGAACCAGCAGGTGGAAGATCTTTCTCTCTGTAAATCTGACTTACCAAAAAAATAAATCTTTTAAGAGGAAGATCTTCCTTCCCATGATTCACTCCCCAAGTGGCCGCAACAGCCAGTGCTGCGCCAATCCGAAGCCAGGAGCCAGGAACTTCCTCCGGGTCTCCCACTAGGTACAGGGTCCCAAGGCTTTGGGCTGCCCTTAACTACTATCCCAGGCCACAAGCAGGAAGCTGGATGGGAAGCAGAGCCGCTGGGATTAGAACCAGCACCCATATGGGATCCCAGAATGTACAAGGTGAGGATTTTAGCCACTAGGCTATCACACCCCCTCAAATAAATCTTTAAAAAATTTAAATAAATCTAAATTTCCTTAAAAACAGGAAAGCATGTCAGGGAAGAAATGCATGCACTGCACTATTCACTGAAGGGAAAATACAGGAATTTATACATGCCAGAGTTTAGGAGGCCAGTGTTTGGCCTACTGGTTAAGATGCTTACACCCTGTATTGGCATGCCTGAGTTCAATACGCAGCTCCTGCCTCTTGCTTCCTGCTAACACAGACCCTGAGAAGCGATCAAGGTAGCTCAAGTACTTGGGTCCCTACCACTAATGTGAGAGACAGAGATCAAGTGATCTACTGGATAGGTGCACTCTGGCTTTCAAATAATTTCTAAAGAGAAAGGAAGTTTGCAATAGTTATAATTGAGAATGCAGATCTAGCACTCTGGATGCAGGAGAATGAATCCATTGATCTGACCAGATCCTATCATTCATTGGTGAGGAAAACACCATCACTTAATCCAGTGCCCTGCTTACCAAGGGCATGCAAAAAGGCATGTTTTAAATTCATTTCCACTGGTAAGAGCTGGTTGCAATGATACATTTACCTTTGCTATCTCCCATGCAAGCACTAGTTTAAATGGAGTATCTTCTTTTGGTAGCGGATGTGGGAGAACAGAGTAGGGGAATGGATGGAAGAGCTAAAGATCCTCTCTGGTGACCAGAGTCATAGTTAGTCAGCCATGGGAACTATCAATTTTAATTGTCAATACCAGAAAAAGTTGGGGGCTGGAGCAACTGAGGAGGAAGGAAGCTCAATGTCTGAACCACTTTGAAGTAGCTACGATGGATAAGCCAACAATGCAAGAAATCACACAGAGCTTTGGAACAATGATCAAGATATGGTTCCGGGAATCAACTGGGAGCAGTTTACAACAGAAGATTACTCAAAGTCATTGAGAGCAAAGAGCTGTAAGCAAGAAGATATTGTGTTGTTAGTCGTATTTGATTTGTCAACTTGGCTGGGCCAAAAGTGCCCATATACTTGGTAAAACAGTTTTCTAGATAGTTCTCCAAGGATGCTTTTGGATGAGACTAACAAAATGGTCATTTTTGTATAAAACGAACTGGTTTCCGTAATGTGGACAGGCAGCATTCTCAGCACAAAACTGATGGTGCCTAAGCAAGGAGGAATTCTGCCAGCAGATGGCATCACACTCCAACTGTGGATTTCGGATTTGCCAGCCTCAATGATCACAGGAGCTTGTTTCTTACAGTACACCTACTTACATACGTTTCTAGTTGGCTCCATTTCTTTGGAGAATATCAATTAATACAGGCATGTATCTCCTGAATCTTTCACAATTCACATTAAACTGGGAAGCTAAGTTTATTTGGGGTAGAATAAAAATGTCCCTATCCTTTACAGCAAAGAATGAGTCAAGCTTAAGCTACTCCTTACCTATCCTATCATATCCTGCCTTCTATCCAAGAAACTGAGAACCAGTTTTCTGTCACTTAGCAATTTTGACACTAGCAACACTGTCACCAGATAATGACCCTGGTGACAGGACCATTAAGGCTCCTCCCGGCTAGCCATCCAAAATCTTACAAGGGAAGAGAAGAGACTAGCTGTATGCGTGGGAGTAACCAGGTCCAGCTTCTATGCTTCTGGTATCTTCCATGATAAGGCATCATCCAGGGCACTGTCCTTGTGAAGACAGGTTTGACTATTTCTGGACTCTTTCATAATGCTGAGCATAAACAGGAATCCTGGCCCACAGCACTTCTTAAGCTAACAAGCCAACTAGCCACCAAGGAATTTTGTTAGGAAACAAATTCTGATTATACCGATCCTGTGTGGGGCATGAGAATTTGCAGTTCTAGCGATCTTCTAGGGGACACCTATTATATCAGTCCAAGGACCTCAGCTACTCAGCTTACTAAGAACCCAAAGGACAGATCATCCATACCTACTAACTCCTGAAGAAAACTCAAGGCAGTCTTCTGAAGAGTTAAGCACCAGGTTTTACACAGTCCACTGGAAGCCTCTGAGTAAGCATATTCTGTGGCTGGGGGTTGTTTACACACTTACTTTTAGACAATGTACAGGTAAGAACAGCTGAGAGCCGGACAGTTGTCCATATGAGAGAAGAGTGTAACGAGACAGCACACCAGCAACTCCCCCACTTGTCTCAAACCATTTACCATAGCTTGAAAACTACGTACACAGAAGCTTGGCCATGACGTGCTTGGCCTCACCCTCTTGCATCTGCACTGCAGAATTCTTCTCAATCAGGGACTGTTACTGTAGAAACCTACAAAGAGCAGACACCATTTGTGGTCAGTTCTCCTCACCAGGCTCAACACTTAGTGAGGATACCTCTATTATTCCCCGTCAGTACTACACCTAAGAGTAATAGTAGTATCCTCATGTCCATTGGATAATCTCATTTAGTTTGTTGCTTATCAGTTTGCAGAGGCAGCAAAACATGCCTACGGCCCAACCATTTTCCTGAAACCCTATCCAACAACATTATATGTGAAATCACCTTCCCATGCTATAGCTTACATTTCATGGGATGATAGGAGCTTGGAAAACTGAGTGGCCTGTACCTTCCTCCTGAAAAGCATGCCTCTGGGTAGGATATGACTGGAGGCATCAAGGAATCATACTTTCCGGACATTTCACATTTTTATAAGGAAGTCAAGATGGAGCAGGGAGTAGCCAACCAGTGTTGTAAATGTCAATTGAAAGTTTCCAGTTCATATTACCAGGTAACAACATTTCTGGAGGTAGAACAGGCTATTCTCAAACTTCAGGTAGGCCGGAGTGTCCACACTCCATGCTGGAATCAGTTAAGGATATGGCAGCATGGCTTCTTGACCGAGGCTGCGCAATAAACAAATGGGCTGATAATTTCCAGTGAATATTGTTAAGAAGTTCATAGTACAAGGACACTTAAAAAAAAAAAACTCAAGGGAAATAGAATAAGAAGTTACTTCAATGCAAAAAGTTTGACATTCATACATGGTGTTTTTATAATACACATTTTTCATGACATTTTTATATGCATAGATTTTACAAGATTTTTGCACTGATTTCTTTTTTTTTTTTAAGATTTATTTTTATTATTTTTTCATTGGAAAGGCGGATATACAGAGAGGAGAGACAGAGAGGAAGATCTTCCATCCGATGATTCACTCCCCAAGTGAGCGCGACGGGCCGATACTATGCCGATCCGAAGCCAGGAGCCTCTTCTGGGTCTCCCACGTGGGTGCAGGGTCCCAAGGCTTTGGGCCGTCCTCGACTGCTTTCCCGGGCCACAGGCAGGGAGCTGGAAGGGAAGCGGGGCTGCCGGGATTAGAACCGGTGCCCATATGGGATCCCGGGCGTGCAAGGCGAGGACCTTTAACCACTTGCGCCACCGCGCCGGGCCCTGCACTGATTTCTTATGAATTTTTTTATTAAACCAGCATTTACCATTCACCTTACCATGAATACTATGAGTCACTGCTAAGCCAAAGTACTATACATTATCATTCCTTATTGGTACCGTTCTACCCCATTCCTAGAATTCATTCAGCTTGTGTTCTTCCTTTTTTTTTTTTTTTTTTTTTTGGCCTGGTTAAATATTTACTTGCATAGGTGCAAAGAAAATAATTCAGAGCTCCAACATGTCTTATAGGACTTTCATCTAGTTATAGTCATTAACGGAAGGCAATCTTTGTGAACTCTTCTTGAACTGTAAGACACTGCTACAACACACTGCTATTATATACCTCAGCTTTCAGTGTTCAGATCCTACTCGATCTCCACAGATTCCAGAATTAAGTATTCTGTGTTTTCTCTCTCTCTCTCTCTCACACACACACACACAAAATCATTTCTGTCCTGCCAAATTCCAGACGAAACATTTCTCAGGAGATAGATGCTCCGTTTTGCCAACGGGGGGCGGGGGGAGAAGGAAGAATCAGCAGGTTTTTTGCTGCTGCTTGACATTCATCATTTTCAATATTTGTTCTTCACCTCTGAAAGGCAGATTTCACAGAGATAGGAGACAAAAAGAGGTCTTCCATCTGCTGTTTTACCCACACAGGTGCAAGGCCCCAAGGCTTTGGGCCATCTTCCACTGCTTTCCCAGGGCAGAAGCAGGGAGCTGGATGGGCAGTGGAGCAGCCAGGACTCAAAGTAGCATCTATATGGAATGACAACAATGCAGGCAAAGGATTAGCCTGAAATGCCACCACACTGGTCCCAAGGGATATCTTATGTTCACTTTTCGTAATGTAGATCCTGAGCACCAAGGTGGAAATGTTAGTTTCTCTGACCCTTGATACATGAATGTCTTCCAAAACTTCTCATAACTGAGCATAGGTTTGGTATCACTTTGAGCATCCGTACTCAAAGAATATTAGATATTCTTCACAGCCTCAATCCAAATGGCAAGACACTAAGACCTGAAATCTTCTTGCACATCTTTGAATGCATCTACCTTTAGTACACCTGCTATTTTTATAACATATTAGCAATTCCTGGCCCACACTTTTATTTCCTTTCAACACACTGTTCCCATTTCTGCTCTTTTCTCCATAATTTCATTTTGCCACTGGCAAGTTTCTGGACATCCCCTCTGTCATGCCATACTGCTCCTTTCTTTCCCCTTCACTTTCTTTTTTTTTTTTTTTCACTTTCTTTTGAAATGGTCATAAGTTTTATGGCTTCCTTTTTCTTCTTCCCTCCATTTTGCAGTCTTCTCATTCGATCTTGAAGTAGAAACATACACGATTTTCTACTGGAACATGACAATATAAACTAAAAGGACAACCAACCTCAAGACACTTTGCATGTTTGGGCCCGGCACGATAGCACAACAGCTAAAATCCTCGCCTTGAATGTGCCAGGTCCTCGCCTTGCACGCCTGAGATCCCACGTGGGCGCCGGTTCTAATCCCAGCAGCTCCACTTCCCATCCAGCTCCCTACCTGTGGCCTGGGAAAGCAGTCAATGACAGCCCAAAACCTTGGGACCCTGCACCCACGTGGAAGATCCAGAAGAGGCTCTGTGCTCCTGGCTTCGGATCAGCTCAGCTCCAGCCATTTCAGACACCTGGGGAGTAAATCAGCAGATGGAAGATCTTTCTGTCTCCCGTTCTCTTTGTAAATCTGCCTTTCCGATAAAAACAAAATAAGTTTTAAAAGAAAAAAGAACTGGAAATTCAAGAGGATGTGAAACAAAGAGGGCACTAGACACTGAGGACAGTACCCTGGAGAGAAGCTGTGCTATCAGGAAGGTGCTAGATCTGTAGGCCCCGGTCTCCCAAGGGTTAACACCACAGCTTAACTTCTTTCTCAAGGTGTAACAGAATGGGCAATCTTGGCCTGATGCACTCAGCCCCCGGCTTGTCTGGCAAGTTCCCTCCTCCCTGCTTCCCCCCTTTTTACATACCCTCGGGGGAGCTTAGGTGTTGCTTAAGCTTTGGGAAATGCCTGGAGGGGCCAAGCAGACTATAAAAGATGCAGCTTGACTTCAAATAAATCGGCATTCTCCTCACAAGAATGACCCACTGTGTGTTGTGTGTTTTGTCTGTCTCATAACCCTAGTCCCTCCGCTCGGCTCGGGGTACGCGGTGACGCGGGCGTTGCCCACATAGATCTATGAAAAAAGCTTTAACCTAGTAAACAGGGCAACAGCATTACAATAATCCCTATGTTCAACAGGGTCAGCACCCCCCCTCCCACTGCCACGTAAGCACCCATATAGGGTCCAGGGTGGAAACCTCCACACAGAAACCAGGAAGTTTTCTGCCATAGTCGTGGAACTTGTTAGTCTTTGAAACTCACACACAAGTGTCCATCCATTGCCTTCTGTTGTTGCTGTTGTCTGTCTTCTTTTGTTTTTGGTACCCCTACTTTCCTGATTCCCTATCAACAGTTCTTCAGGCTCTACAATATAACCCCAAATTCTTATGAATATCATTTTCCACATAGAGTCTAATGATTATTCATGTGGAAAATCTCCAAAATATTGGCTTGGGCAGTGATTTTATTGGATGTGACATCAAAAGAATAGACAAGAAAAAAAAAACAGGTGAATAGGACTATATCAAACCAAAAAGCATCTGCACAGCAAAACAAGGGCAAACCCATAGATTAAAGACAACATATGCAACCACACATCTTATAATGGTTATGCAAAAATATATAAGGAACTCAAACAATCCAATAGCAAGCAAGCAAACCAACCTTTTAAATGAACAAAGGACATGAATGTACATTTCTCTGAGGTGGACATACTAATGCCTGACAGGTATGTGAAAAAAGTTATTCAACATCACTAACCACCAGGAAAATGCAAATTAACATCACAGTGAGTTATGTTACAACTGTTAGGATGGCTGGTATCCAAATGACAAAAAATAACAAGTGTTGTCTGGGATATGGAAAAGAAGAGAACACTTCTACACTGTTGGTGGGAATGTAATTAGTGCAGCAATTATGGAAAACAGTACAGAAGTACTTGATAAAACTAAAAATAGAATTCCAGCAACCACATTTCTGAGTACATAGCCAAAGGAAATGGCATCATTATATTGAAAAGATACCTGCCATGTTCACTGTAGCGTTATTCACAATGGCTAAGACATGGAAGCAACTGAAGTATCAACAGATAAGGGAATCAAGAAAATGTAATAGTTATACACTATTCAGTCATTAAATAGATCGGAATTGTGTCATGACAACATGTACAAACATGAAGGACACTGTGTTAAGTGAAATAACTCAGGGATAGGAAAAACATATGGCATCTTGTCATTTACATGGAGAATCTGTAAGAATCAACCTCACAGAAAAGTAGAATCATTGTACCCTGAGGTTAGGGTTGGTAGGGAAAAAGTAGAGATGCTAAGAGGGTACAAAATTCCATTTAAGTAGAATTAGTTTGAGATCTAATGCACACACACACAAAAATGGAAACAGGGAAACTGTCCTAACTGTGCTCACAACACAGACACACGCACATATTGAGAAAAGGGATTTGAGTGTCCCAAGCAGTGCCTTACACTACATCAAATGCCTACCCTTACAGTATTTTGAGTAATGTTGTGCATGAACTAAAGTTTACAGTGTGGAATTTACACTTGTAGCATATCTGTGTTCAAAATGTTTAGGATTTTGGAATATTTTGGTTTAGGGATGCTTTACTTGTTCCTGTCACGGCATGCTGATAGCACTCACTGTGGAAGCAGATAGAGCAGCAAGTATTTTTCCTAGCTTCCAAAGTTGTGTTGATATTTTTCCTCTCATCTCCTCTCTCATCTTCCTGCCAATTTCTTTAAACAATAAAATTAAAATTAGGAACAAATGTTCCTTAAGAACTACTAAACCCCAAAGTCTAAGCACAAATCTAACTACCTTTTCCCCTTTGGTTTTGCAAGTTTTCATTCAGTAATGCTAATTGCTAGATTAAGTTGGTATTTTGAAATACAAGTTGCTTAACACTTACTTCTCAAATCAGTATGTTTACCATTCCTCCCTCCCTTCTCTGCCCTGCCACAATGTGATTTTTATTGATTATCTTGTCCTCCTTTGCTTTAACAACATAAAATTAAATATAAACAATATTACGGCCAATAATGTGACCTCTCAGCTATAAAACATGAAGAAACCAACAAAGACATAAACTAATAATATTAGAGATGATACTGCTTGCCATCTAGTTTTGTCAGCTGCAAAACAGAACGTGATAACCACATGTACTTTAGCCAAACACATATTTAAGAGCATTTGACTTTCATGAGTACTTTTAAAATTTGTTTCATCTACTTTAAGTTATCATCTGGTGCCTTCTCAGGTGCATTCCTAATCGGATGTGGGCTTCCCGACTGGTAGCTCAACCTGCTTGCACCTAACAGTTGCCCCTTTTAAATTTACTTACCATAGTTTCTTATCCAGCAATTTTATCTGAATTTTATGTTTAATACTTTCTAAGCAAAAAAAATTCACTCCCGGATATCTACAATGTCCATTCAAAGCCTTCTGTAGGCATTTTTCCAAATTTTTGCTCAAATGGGACTCAATAAAAACATGCTCACTATTTACAAGGTAGTCTTTCCAGAAAGTTCTTAAGACATTAAGGCCACACTAGGATGTAGGAAAAGACAATCCTAACAAAATTATTAGGTAACAATGTGTGTTCAAAGAGAAAACTAATGTTAGGGCAGCCAGGCAAAACATAGTCATTAATATGAGAAACAGAAACAAAAGCAGGACCTCAATCCAGGTCTCCCACAGTGTAGCAGGAGCTCCCAGCTACCTGTGCCAACACTGTAGCATCCAAGGTCTGCATCAGTGCAATCTGGAGTCAGGGGCAAAAGGAACATCAAACCCAGGAACTCTTATAGGAAGCAGGCATCCTAACCAACTGCTAGGCTAAACACTCATCCTGCAGATTTTCTTCTAGACACTTAGTATTAATGGAATCATACAATTCATTTTCTCTGGTGACCAGCTTCTTTCACTTAGGAGTGAACTGTGAAAACACACTTTTCTTTATACTTTTCTTGCCAAATAATGCTGCACTGTATAAATATCCAATGTTGCCTACTAACACATGCCTTGGCTGTTTCTGTAATTATGAATAATGATATTGTGAACCTTTATGTACAGATTTTGATATGGATATGTTGTAAATTTTCCATGGCTACACACTTAAGAATGGAATTGCAGAGTCACGTGGAAATTCTATATTTTGAGGAGTTACCACACTGTTAGCAGTGGCGTCATTTTACATTTCCAGCAACACATGAGGGTCCATGCTTATGTAGCTTTTCATTACCTTTTTTCAGCCATGTGAGTGAAGTGGTACTGCTGGAGTCCATGCAGTGGGTGTGGATGATATGAAGGAGTGAAGAGAACAGCTCCCTGCTTGGCAGGACCCAAGGAGCTTCCAGCTGTTTGGCAGGGCCTGGGGGATGTCTCACTGACCACCTTGACGCAGTCTCACCCTCTTTCTGCATGGACACTCAATCACTCCACTAAGAATTCTGTAACCTACTGAGGCATTGTTTGCCCCTGTGAGATGGGTTTTGCAACTAATGTGAGCTTGAGAGTTGATGCTATTGATAATGTCTTGGTGGGTGGGCCTTTAACTGCACACAGGAGTACAATTAAGCCCATGCCATTTCTGGACACCTTATTGTATGCCTACCCATTGCCCTGGAATCTGGCCCAGACATGTAGCATGCCTTCTGGGAAATGGCTTGGTAAGAATTTTACAAACAGAAGTGATGGGAGTATGAGCAGAAACTGCTATGGCAAAAAATATAGTTACTGTGACCTTAAAGGTTAGCCTGTCCTTGCAACTCTTTAGAGCATAGAAAATGTAGTTGTTTTAGCTGCTTTCATAATTTTTTAACTAGAGGAATTATAGGGCGATTTTATTAACATCATAGAGATATGCTTTTGATTATTGTTTGACTGTTTATGAGGTTGTAGAGCCTGCAGTTGTAGGGGGATTTAATGTTTGAAACTTTTTGTCTTGGATCTTTATGTTTTTTCTCTTTTGATGTATTTCTCCCATTAAGTGATAGATAAGTTGTGAAAATAAAATGTAGTAGGAATGTTTTACTAATTAGTAGGCAACATCTGTGCCTTGGCCTTGGAGTTCTGGCTGTCACCTAATGGCTACTACTGAAGAATAAATAACGGCTTGCCTTGAAGAAACTGATTATAGTAACTTATAGAATTATCTTTAAGAACATCGGTTGACCATGAAGTAAAAATTCATTAATTGAACATCTGTGCATGCCGGTTTAGTTCTGAAGTTAAAGATAGTTTTAAAAAAAGTCTGTGCAGAGGTTTGTAATGTGTCTAAGTAAATAAAAAGGACAGCTTCTTCTTGAGCTGTTACAAGAGGGCACCAAGTGATAGTGTCTGTGTCTTTTCTTATTGCCAACTCCACACACCCTTCTCAAGCTCCAAACTCAGCTGGAGCTGGCCTCCAGCAATGGTACCTCATTGTATTTTGATTTACACATCTCTAATGATGGACAGAGTAACTTATACTTATTAGCTATTTATGTATCTTTGGAGCAATGCCTACAGAAATCCTACGCCCATTTTTTACATTGTGTTATTTTTCAGTTTTAAGACATTCTATTGATTTTAGCACAAATGCCTTTACTATAATTAGAATCTAATTCAAAAAGCTTGGGTGGATTCAAGTGTTTCTGCCTTGCACATTCGCATTCCCTTTGAAATAATTTGTGAAAATGAGTTTTTCGGTCCTATTCCAATTCAACAGAAAATTGGAACTGCATGTCCAAAATGACATTTTTATCATCTTATCCAAAAGACCTCATCTGCAGTTTGCTATTTCACTTCAAGCCAAACAGTTTTCATACTGTTGTCTTTAACTTGCCTGTGCTTCAAACATTCTTATTTAAACACACTTAGGTAACATTAAGCAGATATTTTATATAACAAGTTTTAAAGTTGATTCCTTCAGATTTCTTTATAAGACGTTGTGTTTTAAACTTGACACACCTTGTTCTACACTACCCACAAACAGAGCTTCTGCAGCAACCATAGAGACAATGCATCCTCCAGAGCAGGAAGTATACTTTCTTAATGTTAGACTGAATTATATAAGAGATGCAAGAAATTCAGGGAAAATCCTTATTTTGAAAAAAAAACTAGGCATTAATTTCAATGTTACACCAACATAAACTTATCTTTTAATTCCTCCCCCACCAGACACATACTTTTTGAAGTATTCTTTATAGCCAGTCACCATAATGCTCAGCCTTTTTCTTATCTCAGTTTAATTAAACTGCATATTGGAATGGCCAATACTGCTTAGTCAGTTGGGAGCAAAGGGAATAACTAATGAGGCCTTTGGCATTCTTATATGAAAATACTTTGTCCCTTAAAATGCAAGCTAATCAGTATCTGAGAGATGGCTTATTCATAACCATTACAATCAAAACCTGTAAAGCAGATACTTATACTAGCACATAATGGTAATATCGAATAAGTTATTTTTCAATTTTTAAGAAAAAGGTTTTGGCTTTCTTATAGCAGGATTGCTATGGGTAGTTGAGTGAATGCAAATTTAATCCATCTTTACCAGTGTTTTCTAGATGTGAAGAAGACAAGCTTTCCAATTAAGCCAGAGAAAAGAAACAGAAGTTGAAGATTCTGGGATCTAGAGCAATTAATTGGATGTCTGTACCCTTGGAAAAGAACATGACAGGACTCATGCTATCTGTGATCTGGGTAATTGGGAATTAAAGCCAGATTCTTTGCGAAATCCCACAACCCAGACTCCCACACAGGATATATAGAAACTTCAATATACCAAAGAGAAATGGCTCAGTGAGTTAACTGACAGAAATTCCCATTTTGTTGTCTAACATAAAAGGTCTAGTCACAGAGAAGCCAAGTATACATACTAGAAAAAATTACTTTGGAAACTGATAGCGAAGGATGGGCCTCATCATATGAAGACAAGATACCTGCTAACTCTCCTAGCTCTAGTTTCACGATCTAAAAATATATGGTATTTCTATCCATTTTAATCATGCCAGCCCCTGGTGTGTGTCAGGTGTGGAGATGTGACGATGAATGGCTGCTCTTGACCTCAATCAAGTTTGCAGCCTGCCAGTCTGGTTATTTAGGTTACTTATACAAAACCCAACAGTTTCAAAATATAATAGCTCAAGGTCTGCACCCAGTACCCACCCCAGTCTAAGCCAAGCCTAGTTCTTATTCATCTCTGCCAGCTGGCTCGGCTCCACATGTACCCCCTGTAATACTCCCATGCCCTGTCCCTCAGAATCAGATACTTACCTAGTGCTCCCTGTACAAGAGATGGTCACCTCTTTCTCAGCATAAACAGCCTCCCTGAATTCAATAAACATACACTTGAGGTTCACAGGGGTCTTATAAGGAGCATGATCATGAAGGGCTGGGAGCCATTTAGCAAAGGTTACCCTCCCTGGGCTCATTAAGTGAATGATTACATAGATGGTCTGATGAAGGCCTCGGGAGGTTTGTCACACGAGACTAAAACCTAATAGCCTTTTGGAGATGTGGATAAACGAGGAACAAAACCAAATGACTCCAACATTTGTTCTGGGAAAAAAAAACTAATTCAATAGGAAACTGACCAATGGTCCATCTCCCTCAAGGTCTGGTGCAAATAAAAGCCGATTGTACTGACCAGTTCATTTCCTAGCCTTCAGATCTAACCAAGATATCCAACTTCCTTCCTCTTCTCCACCTGCCTCCAAGAGTTCAAACCTCACAGACTTCCCTTGGTTGGTAAGTAAATGAGAGTGGCACAAGGTTGTAGCTACAGGAACCATAATTTCACTGATCAGTTGGATCAGATTAAAGCAACTCCACAGATTCTAAGGTTTCAGTGAATATTGCAACTCAGATGTTACAAAAAGCCTGGGGCTTCAGAAAAACCCATCAGGTGAGATATTAGCTAACAATTGCACCTTAACTGGTGACTGCTTTCATGCTACAGTGCACATATTGCTATCATAACAAAATATTTCCAGGCAACTTCATCTACTTGTTTACCACTGCTCAGTTATAAGTGAACATGGAAAATACCGAACACAAAAATCACAGGGAACAGGAACATTCTTGAGGTCCCAGCTTATCAAAGGGATGGAGTGTTAACCTCACTGTAGTCATGGAGTCTGTTAAGCATCAGAGGTGACTTTACAGCATTCACGGAAAAGACTGGAGATAAAATGTAAACTTCATTCCTATATAAGTTCTGCAAAGTTCAAGATAATTCTGCCAGAAATGGTATTAGTCCATCCCTAAAGAACTGGGTGTCCTGGGATTTTAATCACATCATAAATGCTATGTTCCATAGTGCCATGCTTTTAATACTCAAGATTCCATGTGTCCCATCCCTGCAAATATTTCAGATAAGGGAGTTACATCTATTTTATGTAACTCTACAACAAGCCTAGTTCCCAGGAGCTAAAGGCAAAGGAAATTCACTGATGGAAGCCAGACAGAGTCCGCTGACAGGAAACTGCATCAGAGGTAATCCCAAGGCTTAGCTAATGGACAGTCAATCTCTGCCATATAACTGAGATCAGCGTGCTGACTATCTCCTAACTGTTTCTCGAGCCTTCTGCACTCCTGAAGATCACAAATCTTCAGAAAGCCCTCAGGAAGCACTTTTAGCCATTACTACATCTGGAGAAAATCTGGCTTGTGCGATCAGTGTCCACCCACCCACAAGGATCAAATGCAAGGTTATGCCTGGAGCTACAGCTTACCTGCACATGGCCTCCTTGAGATCCTGTTCCAGAAGGTTGACATTCATGTTTTCCTTTGAGCACACCTGTAATGCAGAGATCTGTGAGGATCATAGTGGATATATATCAGGTAATCTTTGAAAATCTCTGTCACAGCAGAATTGGGCTTCAAACAGGATATGGGAGCTTGAAACACTCATACTCTTCCAGGCTCTCAATATCCCTGGGTTTTGTACGAATTCTCTTATGGCTGTTGTGGTTAATACCCTAGTGAACATCCTCAAAGAAGCAATATTTTCCAACATAATACAGGTGGTGTTTACTCTAGACATCACTCATTCACTTAACAAAACTTTACATCTCCACAGAACAACACAATTGATTTCCAAGCCAAGCCACATTTTGAGGACAAGCATAAAGCTCTTCATCCACATCCCTTCCCCCATCATTCCCAAGCACCCAAAACCTATCAGTAGGATTTGAAGAATACTCACATAGATTTATTTCCCCACAAATGGCATGATGCTGAAACTGCTTTAAGGAGCAATGCCCTACCCCCAAACTAGTTCCATACACATTCCAGTTTCTAACCTTCTAACATCTACCACTGAATGTTTCTCTCACACGCACACAGAGTCCATGGAGACTATGAGTGTCAGAAGGAAGGAGAGAAACAGACATCCTCCATTTACTGGTCACTCCTCAAATGGCCACAGCAGCCCGGTTGCTCCAGGCTGAAACTGAGAGCCTAGAAATGAGTCTTTGATGTGGATGACAGTGACTCAAATGGTTGAGCTGCTGTCTCTTCCACTGCGTTCTCAGGGACATTAGCAGGGAGCTGAATCGGAGGTGGAGCAGCCAGGATGAGAACGGGTATTCATACTGGATGTGGGCATTGCAGGCTGATGCACCAAAATGTGTACCCCAAATTTTCTTGTTAAGGTTTTATTTTTATATTTTAAAATTTATTTTATTTGAAATATTTAAAAGCAAGACAAATCACCCAATATGCTGACTCATTCCCCAATAGCCACAACAGCTCAGGCTGGGCCAGGAGCCATGAACTTAATGCTGACCTGCCACATGGATGGCACGGGCCCAAGTACCTGGATCAGAAGTGAAGCAACCAGCAGGGCCAGGTCAAAGCCAGGAGCTTCATCCCATTCCACACTTGGGCCATCTTCTGCTGCTTCCCAGACCATCACCAGAGAACCAGATCAGAAGCGCTACAGCCAGCCTGAGTAAACCAACCATGGCTTAACCTGCAACCTACCGCTTAGTGAACTTGGTTTTTGAACTTGCCTCTGCTGGTTCCAAATGCCTCTTTCTACTTCCAGCTGCCCTCCATGGAATCATCCAAGATCACCAGTCGGCCTCAGAAGCCTAAATAAATGGTGTTTCTGCATTGTCCCTTTTACCTTGCCAAGTAAACCTCTTCTAATCCCAAGAGGTTCACACAGGTTTTTGGTCCCAGGTGTTATGACCGTGTGGCCACAGTAAGCTAAAACTCCGAACATGTTAACACAATTCACTGCGCACTAAAAATGTAGCCCCTCTGCAAGCCCCTAAGATTCAAGCTAGCCACACAGCACCCCTGATAGTAAAAAATGGCAGTGCAGCAGGGCAAAACTGCTCAACACTCCAGGCACCTCCCCTAACCAAGTAAGGAAGCCTGAAATTTCAGAACCCACCTGAAATTATGCAAACAGAATGAAACAATCTCCTTTTCATAAACTTTGGAACTGAGAAGAAACAAAACAAGGACAAGGTAACACATCAAGTTAGAGGCCAAGTCAGAATCTCTGATGGTTAACTCAATCCCTTAATATATTTTTTAAAGATTTATTTACTTTTATTGCAAAGTCAGATACACAGAGAGGAGAAGAAACAGAGAGGAAGATCTTCTGCCCATTGATTCACTCCCCAAGTGGCCGCAACAGCCAGAGCTGAGCAAATTCAAAGCCAGAAGCCTCTTCCAGGTCTCCCATGCGAGTGCAGGGTTCCAAGACTTTGGGCCATCCTAAACTGTTTTCCCAGGCCACAAGAAGGGAGCTGGATGGGAAGCTGGGCCACCGGAATTAGAACTGGTGCACATACGGGATCCCAGTACATTCAAGGCAACCTGCTACGCTACCACACTGGGCCCTAAATCAACCTCTTAATATTTTAAATGACATTACTTAATGAATTTAGATTCAATTTTCCTCCACAGCTAGTTGTTTAGATACAATAGCATAGTATGTAGGTGAAGAGGTAAAATAAACCATTTGCAGGTTAAAAAAAAAAAAAAAAAGTCAAATCTGAATCACTCTGAGAAACATTTCAAGTGAAAGGTAGTTTATTGGGCCCCAGCGTGGTGTGGCAGTTCTCACCTTGCATGCACCCAGGATCCCATATGAGCACGGCTTCGTGTCCCAGCTGCTCCACTTCCCATCCAGCTCCCTGCTTGTGGCCTGGGAAAGCAGCAGAGGACAGCCCAAAGCCTTGGGATCCTGCACCCATGTGAGAGACCCAAAAGAAGTTTAGCTCTGGCCATTGCAGGCACTTGGGGAGTGAACCAGCAGACAGAAGATTTTTCTCTGTCTCTCCTTCTCTCCATAAATCTGACTTTCCAATGAAAATAAATAAATCTTTTTTAAAAAGTAGTTTATTGTTTTGCAGGCTTTATGAGAGAATGTCAGATATGAAATCAGAGATTTCATCAACAGGAAAGTTTAATATGCCTCTCCTTTTAATAGTCACTACCACAGGGCACAAATGTTACATGGCAAAAAGACTGCTGGGATGAGGATTATGGCGCAGTGACTTAAGTGTCCTCCTGTAACCCTGGCATCCCATGCACACCAGTTTTATGACCTTGCTACTACACAGCTGATCCAGCTCTCTCCTAACACACTTACAAAAAAGCACTGGAAGATGGCCCAAGAGTTTGGGACCCTACTACTGACATGAAGACTCAGATGGATTTTCTGGTTCCTCACTTCAGCCTAGCATAGCTGGGGCCATTTGGGAAGTGAACTAGCAGATCAGATAAATAAATCCTGAAAAACATAGTAAAATCAAGCCAGGCTATTTTTCCTATGTGGCCTGTGTCAGGTGTGAAGCTGTTCCTCCAAACATCAACTCATTTAATCATTGAAGATCATTATCAGGCTATAACCAAGACTCAGCAGTGTGAAGAATGCGAGCTTCCAATAGAAACCTTCATCAAACAATCAGCATAAAGGTATTTGAGTTTATCCTTTATTCTCAGCTATGCAGGGGGAGCGCATATGGAGGAACCTGCTTCAAAACTGGGAAGCTACATCTTGGCCAAAATATTAGCCAGAGGCATCTTACAAAAGAACCCCAACAGCAACATCCAACCAATTCAGCTTCCTTGCTTCAGAAAGATTTTTAACACTGCTGTTTTTCGAATGAACGATCTTTGCTGAAAAAAAAAAAAAATCTATTGGCTATCTCTCTTAGTCCAAGCAGCCCAAAACAGCCAGAAACAAACCAGCTTAACCCAAGAACATGGGGCTGTAGATGCACTGTAATAAGGAAGACATGTGACAACAGGAGTCAAGGTGCTACTCTTGCCAAAGGACAATGTAATTAATGTCAAATTTGCCAGGGTGAGGTGCAGACCAGCCCCAGGCCCCCGACGTTAGGGCAATTACAAGCTCAGTTAGATCCAGGATGCTGTATCCTGAAACCTGTTTTTTTTTTTTTAAGATTTATTTATTTATTGGAAACTCAGATATACAGAGAGGAGGAGAGACAGAGAGGAAGATCTTCCGTCCGATGATTCACTCCCCAAGTGAGCGCAACGGCTGATGCTATGCCGATTCAAAGCCAGGAGCCAGGAACCTCTTCTGGGTCTCCCACACGGGTGCAGGGTCCCAAAGCATTGGGCCGTCCTCAACTGCTTTCCCAGGCCACAAGCAGGGAGCTGGATGGGAAGTGGGGCCGCTGGGATTAGAACCGGCGCCCATATGGGATCCTGGTGCATTCAAGGCAAGGACTTTAGCTGCTAGGCCATGCCGCCGGGCCCCCTGAAACCTCTTAAGAGCACCTCAGTTCACCCCCAGGCTGCTTGTGACAGTGATGGGGATCCTCCTGTTAAGGGGAATTTGACGTGAACACGGCAGCAACCTTGTTTCTTGTCTCACACGAAAGAAGAATTTTCATGCGGACAACTCTGGTTTGCAAAAAAATGATGTACGAAAAAAAGAGGTCTCCTGTCTTTGTGACAGGAAGAAACCCAAGGAAATGGTGGAAATGGTGCCTTTTTATATACCATCTCAGGGAGGGGAATTTACATGAGTCCCCCCAAGGGCAGAAAGAAAAAATAAACTTATTCCCAATAAGTAATGTCTACCATCTCACCCAGAAACAAAAGAGTGAGCCTTGTGGCTTCCTCTGCCATCTTGGTAAGCTGAAAACTCAAGCGCCTTTCCTCTGACAGCGACCCAGAGAGGAGATTATAGTGAGCCACATCTCCTCGCTTTGTGCTCTAAGAGAGGGGATTGATATGTAGATTCCCTCCCCTAAGGAAAGCTTGCTCCAGGAAGAGTATGGAAATGGAAGAAAGCCCCATTTTCGTATTTTAAAGGATAATTTTACCAGGGACCTGAGACCCTAACTGCCTACTATCCCATCTGACTCCTCACACTCCAGGAATGAGTAAGGGCTTCATGTTACCTGATTTCTAACCAGTTACTTATAACCTAAGATTTTAGAGGACAACATGGCTCAGTAAGAAAAAAGTCACACAGAGGGTTATGACCCTTCCCACCCACAAAGGGCAGAAGAGACCTTTGTCCCCAGTTACCTGCAGCTGGCTTTATCCCTAACTGCTGGCCGACTTAATCACCAGTAAGGCCGATTTCACCTTCACCTGAGCCACTCTTCCCTATATCATCTTCACTGAGGGCCTTTCCACTACCCAGCATTTGCCTACAAGAGTTTTCACAAAAATTATGTCTTTGTTCAACTTTTATTATTTCTAAGAAGTTCTGATTGTAGCCGGAACAACAGAAATTGAGGTCATTAGTGCTCTACAATCATGAGGAGACCCAGAGGAAAAAAGCTTTCTCTTGAAGCCAGACCATAGCAGAAAAGCAAATTCATATGCAAACAAGTTAGACTGGGGAGGTGTTACCAAGGCAACTGAAAGTCTAGGAAAAAAAAAATCAGGCTGGAACAGAACTAGATTTTCTACTTCTACAGAAACAGAACAGTGTCTAATGAAAACAGCAAGATTTTTTTGTTTGTTTGTTTAAAGTCAATCCAAGCTGACAGTTTGAGAAACTCTTTTGCTACTGCCTCTCCAATGAGGTGATTAAACAAAGAAAGCCCCATATTATTAGATTATTTTTGGCCAGCTGACTTCAGAACCAAAGAATTACATTTGAAAGTCAGTGACTTGATTGATGTTGAAATGCGAGGCCGTTCCTGCTGCTAAGGATGAACAAGCATACACAGAATCCCTGCAGCACAGAGGGCAGCCCTGCTGAACCTTAGGCTGGGTTTGAGCTAACAGCAAGCATTTGCTAAGAAAAAAGAAAAAAAAGAAAGAAAGAAAAAGGAAAACCTAGAGTCTCATTGTTGTAGGGTTTTTGACCCCGAATACAGCAGCAACCTCAATTCTTGTCTTGCAGGAAAGAATTTTCATGCGGACACAGTTTAGTTTTAAAGCAAGATTTATTAGAAAAGTTGAGAAGAGAGGCTCCCGTCCTAGTGACAGGAGGGGGCTCTGAGATAGGAAGGACCCTTACGTCCTCCCATGGTGGCAGGAGCAAAAGTGAAAAAGACCCTAGTCCTTTGCCATAGTGGTGTTGCAGGAATTTTGACTCCGAGTATGGCAGCAACCTCAAATTCTTGTCTCGCAGGAAAGAAGAATTTTCATGCGGACACAGTTTAGTTTTAACGCAAGATTTATTAGGAAAGTTGAGAAGAGAAGACTCCCGTCCTAGTGACGGGAGGGGGCTTTGAGATAGAAAGGACCCTTACCTCCTGCCATAGTGGCAGGAGGACAAGAAGCAAAACCCTAGTCCTCTGCCATAGTGGCAGGAGAAGAATAAGCAAAACCCTAGTCCTCTGCCATAGTGGCAGGAGAAGAATAAGCAAAACCCTAGTCCTCTGCCATAGTGGCAGGAGAAGAATAAGCAAAACCCTAGTCCTCTGCCATAGTGGCAGGAGAAGAATAAGCAAAACCCTAGTCCTCTGCCATAGTGGCAGGAGAAGAATAAGCAAAACCCGTATTAATGGTGGGGAATGCACCTTTTAAAGGTTTCCCTCAAAGATGTTTCTCCATGAACAAAGAAAATTCCTGGTTTCCATGGTACCTGGCCTTGGGACAAAAGGCCACAGAGGTGCCAGACATAGGACATTCCAGGCCTTAGGCAGATGTGTATTACTTCTTCCTGCTCTCCTTTCAATGATAAAGAGATCGGCCTGAGGCCCTCCCACAATGGCCAGAGGTAGTGGCCAATACTTCAGGTGGGGAATTGGTATGCTAATAGCGCCCCTGTCCCTTGGAAGAGACGTGCCCTGGTGACTCCAAGACATGGTGGGGAAATTCTCTTTTACTCAGGGACCCAGAATACCCTAACTGCCTACTACCCACTCTAACTCCTCTCTCATTCCGCCCCCCAGAAGAAGTGACCCTAACTGCTGTTAGGGGGAAATGGGACGACGACCGTTCTTAACTGCTTCCTGCTGACATGGGACGAAGTTCAAAGGCAGCAGTTGGGTATTCCTCTGGGGGTCGGTCTAAGGGTCCCCAGTGGAACATAGAAGTCAGAGATGCCTGGCAGAAGTCATCAGAGGTGCCTGGCAGGTTGTTTTGGCTCTGGGTGTTCCTTCTTGTTGAAGTCTAGATGACAAAACAAAGACAATTATAATCTCTCCCAACCTAGTATGTAATGGGATAGGTGGAAACATCAGTTTGAATACTTGAGTTTTAGAACTTAGATATGAGAAACATTTTGTTGAACATTGGACTTGAGCAGTGTTTAAGGCTATGAACTAGATTTCAGTTTGAAATAATTCTTTTTAAGCTCAAGTTTTGAAACAATTAAACTCAATGAACATTATAGAACACATGAAACTTTCTGAGCTACATGAAATTGCTATCTAGGTCTATTAGAAGGCACAGAACTAATGAAAGTTAACATGTAGCTTTAGGACTTGAACCCGTATAGGGCATGTAAACATTAAGTTTCCATGGAGTTACAATTTCGTCTAGCATTGACGATTCTGAATTAAGATTCACACTTACTTGACTTTTGAAAATACTACAGTTGCTTTGTATACAAGTGGTGGATTTTTAAAATAACAATTGTACTTTACCAGTTGCTGGAAACCCTAAGAGTGTCAGAAGACATTGAGCCTAGAACATAAAGCACAGCGCTGAAAACATTTCATTGCAAGACTTATCTGGATCATAGCATAGATGGCAATAGACTAAACTAGTTGTGAGTTACAATAACCCAGCAGCTTATGGCATTCTAGTAAGAATTCACAAAACTCCACACATTAGGGCAAAGGCAATGAACTAGTCCCGTAGTTGTAACAAGCCATACATTGACAGTTGGAGAACAGAAGAGTCTTAAATATATGAACAGAGAGATCCCCAATAATTTAGTAGATGAGGAAGACATGAACCCTGCCTCAGAATGGTGAGGGTGTTCTACCTAGTGATGTCTAGTACAAACTGAAGAGCGATGGCAAACATGCCCTGTCAGGAGCCTGGTCAGCGATACAGGCTGACAGTTACAAACTAACTTTTCCCTAGGAAAGCTTCTTTTTTGAGCTTCTAGATTAATCTGTCTGTCACCTAAGCTAATTTGGAGCTCCTGAGAGACCCTGATGGTCACCCTAAGAGAGGGAAGAAGCCAAAGCTAGCTAGGACAGAGAAGGCAGTGTCCAGACAAAATTACAGTTCTCTTCCACTGTGAGAACCACCCGGGGCTCCGATGCTGTTACAAGGTGTCACCGAAGTCCGTGGATGGCCTTGAGCCTGTGCAGGTTCCCAGGCTGCTTCCGTCCCATGTAGGAGATCCAATGGGAGATGACTGACCTGAAGTACTTGGCCTTCGAGGACAGTCAGATCTCCAATGACCTCCTTGTCAGTTGGGACATGGCCCTGGGTGGCCTTTCTGATGAAGTGTCCGTTGCTTCTGCAATGAAGAGCACTTGGGAGGCCTCCGGGGGTCTCACTGGAACCAGGAGCACACACCTCTCTCATCCTGCTTTGCCATGGGATCCCCTCCTGGTCTCTGAGATAAAAGACCATAGTGACCCCTTTAAGAGGATATCAGGGTAATTTCAGGTCCCATTTGTCTAAAGTTCTATCCTAATGTCCAGGGCAGTTAAGAATCTGTTATCTATATGTCACCTATTCTTCTCTACATAGAATCTAGTGGAATATACTTAAAGTCATTCCTCAAGCATTTTAAGAAGCTGGGGGATTTCTCTGTGGCTCTTAATCTCAGATTTGTTTAAATCAAAATAAGATTCAGCTTAGCAATTCTCATTTATGAACATTTGTATCTATAAGTCAATTGAAATAGACTACATAGCTTGCCACATGAACATGTATATGCATACCAGATGACATACATTATAAAACAAAACAACTTTTGCAACTGCTTTTGAAAAAGCACACTGTGGAACCACCTGTAGGACTTTATACACACTTGTACTGTTTAGGCCTTGTTCATTAGGATAACAGCTGTAAACAATAAAGCAATAAGATTATTAGACTTTAGTGATGTTTTCACATTTGTACCAATAGCAGTCTGTTATGTTAATATTTCATTATACTGGAACTAGAGCTAGCTAGCAGATTTAGTCACCAATAAGATGAAAATAACTTGAAGTTAAAAAAAAGTTGCTTTGACAAATAATCAATTTCAGTTCCACTGTCCCAAAGATGAACATTAAGATGTTGTACACAATATTCAATCATACCATACATCCTTTAAGCACTTGCTGTCTTCCTGTAAGACAAAATCTCACAAACGATGCTTTTTGCAAATTAAAACATAAATAATTGACAATGCAAGAATACAAATAATTCCACAACGTGATACAGCTGCACAATTAAAAGACAGTTTGACCATAAACATAACCACATGCATTAGTAACTTTTGGACCTTTATCAAGAATCTTTGTAATTATGCAAATATTCATTCACTTTAATAGAATATACAAGCTCACACGCAGAATCTGCTCCTCCTTATAGCAAGCACCACTCTAGGTGTAAACACTGTAGGCCGGATCTGATCAGAGCTAGGATGGCACTATAAATCAGTAGATGGTTAAACTTCAAGACCAAACAGCAACAAAAGCAGCAGAAAACATTGCAAAAACACTGAGAACTCATCGCTGAAGCCAGTTGCAATGACACAGAAAAACTTTGATTTAGCACATGAACAGAAAGAAATACTAGTAGTCGGGGGCAGAGGAAACTGCAAAGGGAAAGAATCTCTCAGGCTACAAAGAGTTAATGAATTTTAAGTTCTCCCCGGGGGTGCAGGAGTCTGGGGTCTGCCCATTGTTAGCTAGCAATATTCCCGTTGGTTCCCAAGATCAGTGACCAAGGAGAGAAAAAATGAACGTCTACCTCCTGTTACATATCTTACAATTAAGCCTAAGATGAAACAATTAAAGCTAAAAGACAGAACAGGGAAGGGCCAAGGTAAAAACCAGATGTGTGCTCCACGTGGCGGTGGAGCCAGCACAGCACAGCAGCATAGTTATGCAAAGAGGCCCATCCAGACTAACTCTCTCCACTCTAAAGCTCAAAACTGGCAGCTAAGGCTTGGGTGCAGAAAAAGATCAGGCCCTTTTCTTTACATTCTGGGGATCAAAGGAATCCTAATGCTTGAGGATAAACCCCCAGGGGGGTTGTGGTGGATGGCTTGCTTCCCATCTGAAGAGAGGATAAGAAAACAGAAGCGTCCCTCAGTTTCTATCTCTCCTGAGTTTAAGACGTCTCTTAAAACTCCTATTGCTAGCCCGTGGCGTCCAGGTGTACTCTGAAGACCACAGAAGTAGGGAGGGAGGTGGGAGTGAAGTCAGTACACTTGACTCACGTCGCTTGACCTCCCACGCCTTATGGGATGCGTCTCAGTTAGAACAGCATGTGCCAGGAGTGAAAAATCCGCTCCTGTTTCCTGCGCCATGCTAGACCTAGGCCTCTGCCTGGTGCAATATTCTGATGTCCTGGAGAACATATAAGTCAGAAGCAGCATGTGCCAAAAAATATCCCCTGCACCCTGCTGCGTCTGGGACTTCTGCCGGACAAAATATGCTCTCCTTTTGAAATTCATTCTAACCTTGAGCTGACAAGCCTGACCTCAAACTTTTGCCTGATAGCATCCTATAGGCCTGTGTAACAATGTCCTTAACTAGAGCTGGAGGAGTACATGTGTTGACTCTGGTTTTCTGCTCACATTAGCGACTACACTGATTAAGAGCTAACCTGGAGGAACTGTCTCTGCTGACTGCCTTGTGAAGGAATTAAAGCACTTTCCAGTTAAGTTTATCTTAGATCTCATCTTTAGAGGGGCCTAGAAAGAAACTCTGCCTGCCTTTTCCTTTTCCCCATCACAGACCAGCTGGTATTTAGCACATACTGACCAGTAAAAGAAAACCCAAAAACTGAATCCATAGAGAATGAGGAGACTTAGTGAGAAAAAGCTTTTGGAGAAGATATCAGAAAAGGTAACGGAGGACTCGTCTGTGCCTGAGGCTGTTTGGGAATTGAGGCACGCAGCCCAGGGCTCGTGGCCTCGCTGTGGTGACGACTGAGTCCCCGCAGAAGGAAGAAAAGAGTGCAGATTTCAGCCCGACACCCTGACGGGCTGTCGGAGTCTGGGGTACAGTCCAGAGGCCTTTCGAAAAGCATCAGGGAGTGGCCCTGACCAGAATTTCTGAGGCGCCCTTAGACTTCTCCCAGTCTCACGCGACGGGCTTAGTCCGCGAAAGGAAACTGAGTCTGGACAAAACCGACATTCCTGGAGCCGAGGAGAGAGAAGAGAAAGGTAGAACCCCCACTTCCGTAGACTGAGCACCCAGGTGCCTTTCCCAGGAGAAGCGCTTCACGGTCCTCTGCTCGCTCGAGGCCTAGGGTGAGGCTGACTGGCTTTGAGGGAACGTCAGGGGGTGCCCTGACCAGATCCCCTACTCGCCCAAGCCTTCTCCCACATCCTCCACGAGAGGCCAGTCTGCCAGAGCAGTGTTTCACGGCGCCTTGCCCACTGGGCTTTTTGGGGACTGAGGTCAGCCGACGGGCTTTCAGGGAACGTCAGGGGGTGCCCTGACCAGATCCCCTACTCGTCCAGGCCTAACCCCAACGTCCTTCCTTCGGCGCCGATCCACAGAAGCGAGAGGAGCCGTTTCCCAGCGCCTTGCCCACCGGGCATTTCTGGGAACCAGGGTCAGCCGATGGGCTTTCGGAGAACACCAGAGAGTGCCCTGGTCAGATCCCCTATTTACCCAGGCTTTCCCTATCGTTCTTGCGGCACTGATCTACGGGAAGTGGGAAGCAAGGAGAGATCAGAAAAGTGTCCCAGCTCCAGGGGATCAATTTAGCCAAACTCAGCAAGCCTCGCCCCTGAGTCTTAAGACCGGCAGCCGCGCTAGACGCATTTAACTGGCTGACAGGGACCCGGTGTTTCTTTTTCCGAGAGTTACTAATTGTGGAGAGCTAGTGTCTCCGAAAAACAGGATAGAGAGTCCGCTTTGCTCACCGTCCGACGAGATGGATGTCTGGAGGCTGGCTGGAGATGAACTCAAGTCTCGCTGGTAGAATCCGAGTCACACGGCACCAAATCTGTTGCAGGAATTTTGACTCCGAGTATGGCAGCAACCTCAAATTCTTGTCTCGCAGGAAAGAAGAATTTTCATGCGGACACAGTTTAGTTTTAACGCAAGATTTATTAGGAAAGTTGAGAAGAGAAGACTCCCGTCCTAGTGACGGGAGGGGGCTTTGAGATAGAAAGGACCCTTACCTCCTGCCATAGTGGCAGGAGGACAAGAAGCAAAACCCTAGTCCTCTGCCATAGTGGCAGGAGAAGAATAAGCAAAACCCTAGTCCTCTGCCATAGTGGCAGGAGAAGAATAAGCAAAACCCTAGTCCTCTGCCATAGTGGCAGGAGAAGAATAAGCAAAACCCTATTAATGGTGGGGAAAGCATCTTTTAAAGGTTTACCTCAAAGATGTTTCTCCATAAACAAAGAAAATTCCTGGTTTCCATGGTACCTGGCCTTGGGACAAAAGGCCAGAAAGGTGTCACTGGCCAACTTCCTTGGTCCCTTTCTAATGATAAAGAGGCCAGTCTGAAGCCCTCCCCCTTGGCAATGGCTGGAGACAGAATGGGGCTGATCCTTCAGGAGGGGAATTGATATGTTAATGTCGCCCTTGTCTCTTGGGGAAGCATTCCTGATAAGATATGCACTTGTCTCGCTCTGGTGAATCCAAGACATGGTGGGGAAAATACTTTATATTTGAGGAAAAATGACTTGGGGACCCAGAATGCCCTAACTGCCTACTACCCAGTCTGACTCCTCTCACATCATCACAACTTGGTCACACTTAGTACGTCTGCCCTAACTTCAATTGTTCAAGTCACCAAGTACAGATCTCAGGGTTACTCCTAAAGATCAAATGAGATTAAGTGTGGGAGAGAGCTTTGTGAGCTGCAGAGCAATGTGCAATGCAAAATATCATTTCTTCTGAGAGGCCAAGACTGGTCATTGGGGCAGATATCAATGCCAAGAACAAAGTCCCAGGGTGTATCAATTTCAAGATAAACTGTGACAGGGGTGCCAGGATGATGGATCTCTAGGATCCCGCCCAGTTCCCTGACAACATGGTAGAAGAAGTCATTAGTGTGTTGGATCATGGTGCTGGCCCCCGGCTTCAGATCTGCTCAGCTCCAGCTGTTCCAGCCGTTGTAGCCGTTTGGAGAGCGAACCAGCAGATGGACTATCACTGTCTCTCATTTTTACGCCTTTCAGTAAAAAATAAGTAAATCTTTAAAAACAATTCATTAGAGTATTTTCCGAAGTATTTTCTTTTTGATTAAACTCATACCTCCAGTGTTGAAAGCAAATATTTAAAATATAATTGACATTGCAAGGGAACCAAAAGATTCAAAGGCTAATGTCTCAAAAGCATAACAATCCTCATGCAGTCATAGTCTCTAAAAAAATCTAAGGCATAACAAACACAATTTTAATGTCTGCTTTCTCATCTGTCCAAGTAGTTGAGTTAATCAGGCCAAGATTTCTGTTTCAGAACTGCCAAAACTTAACCCATTTATGAGGGGGGAAGAATCAAAAGATGTGGATTTTTTTTTTTTTTGTCTCTACCAAACCACTGTAGTCTTTCCAGTTATTTACTACAATCCCAGTAAGTGGACTACACTTGAAAATATACAAGTTATATTTGACAAAAAACAAAATTGGCCCTCTGCTCTGACTCTTAGGGAAAAAAAAAAAAAAAAAAAAAAAAAAAAACCTTCAGTACACAACTGAAAGGCCAAGTCTCAAAGACCAGTGATTCACAGAGGGGGGGGGGGGGGGAAACAGAAAAAAAGTTCATCAAACAATGGGTTATTGTGTTTCACTTGACCAAAAGGCCAAAGCAAGAGGGAAGGAGCTACTACCTAGACCAGATCCTGACAAGGAATGCCTGACTACTCTCCTTCTAGGCACTGACTTCCTGCCTGCTTGATTGAATGTGACTCACTGGTGATCTTCATATAAGCAGCCAGATGGAAAGGTAGTTAGAGTCACAGTCTCTGGTGAAATGTTCCCTTGAAAATACAAAATCCTCTCCCCCAAAGCTACTCTGAACCAAAGTGTCCACCTCCAGCCCTTATTGGAAATATGAATCCCACTCCTCTCACTAGTTCAAAATGCCAAACACATCTCTCTGAGCCCACAACTTCATCATGAGAAAGCCAGGAGGAGCCTGTGCCTGAGATTTCAGTTTCTGAAAAAGCCAAGAGGAGGCGGCCAATCACACCCTTCTGATGGCCTTTCTGGTTTGAACAAAGAGCTAGACAAGAGTATGGCCTTTTGTTGAGTTCCCCTTGTACCATTTAATTGATCCATTTTTTCTCTCTCAAAACTGCCTTAAAAACATCACTTCTACCATTTTTGTCAGATCTTTCCTCTTGGAGCCCCCTCCAGTTGCTGTAGCAGGAGATCTCTATTTTTAACATATTTAATAACTTTTGCCTTGCTCACTGAAATTGTCTTCATGAAAATTCTTTCCTCAGGTGAGACAAAAATGAAGGCTTCCTTTTGACATAGGTGCTCCCTTTAAACTTGTAACTCAGAAGTACTTCTATTAGCAAAATCACTCATCAAGAACCTACTGTGGGAAAAACTGGAAAAAAATTCTGTGAAGACTGATGAGAAACTAGTAAAATCTGTGGCTTAATAAGTAGTGTTATATTAATGTTGGTTTTTTTGTCTTGACAAATGCACCATGGTTGCATGACATCTAAACATCAGAGTAACTATATAAAAGGTGTACTGGAACTCTCTGTGTTGTCTTTGTAACTATCTATAAGTCAAAAATTATTTCCAATTAACAAATTTATTAAGCACAGAGGTCTACTGGTGTATGAGCACTACGCTCTGCGAGGTGACCACTGCCTCTAACACCTGGCTATATCCTTGCTTGGCCAGTAGCAGATTCTACAATTAATGTTTAGAAATATGTAGGTCCTCTCAGAAGTTCATGAAAATAAAATTACAAGAAAAATTTGTTAGAGTACCATCATTTTTGAAAATCCATGCACAGTTTTTTCATAATATGCATTTCCCCATTTTTGGAGAGCCCTCATCTACATCACTTGTAAAATTTTTAACAAAAATAAACTTAACCTGAATAATTCCAGTTCCCACAAATTGTTGGAAGTGTCCTTGTCCTTGTTAGCTTTCAGGGTTTTATGGTGCAAAGGAGAGAAGGCAGGTGGTTATAGACTCCGTTTTAGGGAGAACAGAATAATGGGGGACAGAGTGTAGGGGGCTTGAAATTTGGCTTCACTCCTTTTGAACAGCAGACAGTCCCTTCTCAGGCTGCTTGTTGAGGAAGGTGCACCATTATAGCACAGGGTTCCTGCTAAGGTGGGCTGGGGACGTGCAGAAAGGCTCTTGGGTGGAGTGGACACTGGCATTGTCTCCACAGTATTGAATGTCCCCAGGCACTTCCACAGCAATAAACATTGCCTTTACAGTAACTATCAGAGCCTTTTCATGAGGCCTGGGGCTTCAGGCCCAGTGTCATAAAACAGCCCTCACATAAAGCAGCTTGCCACACAGGAAAGATTTCCTTTATGAAGAGGAAGGACATTTCTAGAAACAGAGCTGTGTACATGAAGGTGTTGCAGGAATTTTGACTCCGAGTATGGCAGCAACCTCAAATTCTTGTCTCGCAGGAAAGAAGAATTTTCATGTGGACACAGTTTAGTTTTAAAGCAAGATTTATTAGAAAAGTTGAGAAGAGAAGACTCCCGTCCTAGCGACGGGAGGGGGTTTTGAGATAGAAAGGACCCTTACCTCCTGCCATAGTGGCAGGAGGAAAAGTAAAAAAGAACCCTAGTCCTCTGCCATAGTGGCAGGAGGACAAGAAGCAAAACCCGTATTAATGGTGGGGAATGCACCTTTTAAAGGTTTCCCTCAAAGATGTTTCTCCATGAACAAAGAAAATTCCTGGTTTCCATGGTACCTGGCCTTGGGACAAAAGGCCACAGAGGTGCCAGACATAGGACATTCCAGGCCTTAGGCAGATGTGTATTACTTCTTCCTGCTCTCCTTTCAATGATAAAGAGATCAGCCTGAGGCCCTCCCACAATGGCCAGAGGTAGTGGCCAATACTTCAGGTGGGGAATTGATATGCTAATAGCACCCCTGTCCCTTGGAAGAGACGTGCTCTGGTGAGTTCAAGACATGGTGGGGGGGGGGCGGGGGGGGGATTCTCTTTTACTCAGGGACCCAGAATACCCTAACTGCCTACTACCCACTCTAACTCCTCTCTCAAAGGGAGGGAATAAGGGGCTCCGTGGGACTTGGCCCTGTGTGCCCATCTCCCCTCTACTCCGGTAGTAACTGGATTCTGAAGTCCATGTAGAGGGTTTCAGGAGGAATGTCGGGAAACCTTCACCACCGAACAGACTGTTGGCACCTTCCCTCCTCTTCCTAATGCTTTCAAACAATCTCTGCTACTCCACTGGCCCATGGAAGAAATGTTACCAGAAACGCCTTTAGAAATAAAAAGTTTATTTGCAAAGGGACCAGGTGAACAGGGGAGGGAGAGGGAAGGGGAAGCATCCCGGAGAAAAAGCCAGGAGGTGGGGTGCCTCTTGAAAGGGGAGGGAGAGACACCAAAGGGGTCTTTGGAAGTGTCTTGGGATTTTAAGCATTCCCTGACCCCTCCTTGTTGGGCAGGAACCTACAGGTAAGATGTTCCCCATTGGTGGTCTCTTAATTAGTTAGGAAATGGGTGGGCAATGCTGGTGCCGCCCACCTGAAGGTGTGGCCAAGACCTCAGCAGGCCTGGAAGGTCTCAAGAAATAATGCCGGTTTAACTTGTAGGTAGTTCTCCAAAGATACACTAGCAGTCTGTTATAGCAGCCAGAGTGTCTGCTGAGAAACACCTAGTGGTGCTTAGAAATACCCTTGACACTTCTGCAGTGAGGCATTCCTGCTAAGGATTCATAATGACAAGGCAACCAGAGGATCCCTGGGCAAGACTTTGGTGGATATTTAACTCTACTGAGAAATCTATCTTGTACTAGAAGACCTTTTCGTTAGTACTTCCTTGAAGACAGTAAATGATTTACCTTTTCCTTTTTGTTGTTGTTAGTAGTGTTCCAGCCTTAAGTTTGAGACATATCTAAGCTAATGTTCTCTTGCTCCCTTTCCCTAATATATTCTAAAGCTTTTCTTGATGCTTAAAAGTATTTTAAAGCCACCTGGTTTAACTCCACTGATTTGCATGCTGCATTGCCAAGTTGTCCAGGTAACTCAGTGTTACACCAGCAAAGCTTGGTGGGTTTTTTCCTCAGCTTAGTGTTGAACTTAAAAAGCCAGGGATTGGTTGCAGACAGAGAAGTTTTGTCTGTGAGGCGAACAGATGAACAGGAAAAAAACAAGGAAAGAGAAAGCACGTCCCACCACAGAACCAGCAGATGGGGTGTCTCCTACAAAGAGAAAGGGAGAGACACCAGAATTTGGAAAAGTTTTAGGTTTTAAAGGGTTCCCTGACTTCTCCTTGTCTGCCCAGGAACCTGTGGGGAACACATTCCAATTAGTGGTCTCTCAACCAATTAGGAAATATCTGAGCAATTCTTAAGGCTGTTCACAAGAAAGTGTGCTTTCCTGAGGTGTCAACCTGTGCAAACAGGGCAATGAGACAGGCTTGCCCCTGGACAGGAAACAAGATTTTAGCAAGCTTGTACAGTTTTCATTCAGTGAAAGCTTTTTTTATTGAAACAGCCAAGGATCATAGATCAAATCAAATGATTTTTCTGAGTCTATCAAAAACTTTATATCATTCTTTGTCCATCACATAAAAATGGAGAGAAAAGGTACAAAGATACGCTGGATGCGAGGTGGAGGAAGAGATGAGGCAAACTAATATTTCATATAATTCATTGTAAGATACAAAGAGCAGATGTCAGTGCTGTGGTACAGTGAATAAAGCCACCACCTGCAGTGCTGATTCACAGACCAGCAGTTCAATTTCTGACCCAGCCCCCTTCTGATGGCCTGGGAAATCAGCAGAGGATACCAAAGTTCTTGAGGGTACCACATCCATGTGGGAGATCAGATGAAACTTCTAGCTCCAGATAGGCCCAGTTCCAACCGTTGTGGCCACTTGGCAAGTGAGCCAGCAGATGGAAACCCTCTCTGTCTTTTTCTCACCCCCTCCAACTCTGTAACTCTGCTTTTCTAATAAATAAATCTTTTTTAAAAGATGCAAAGAGTACTGGAAATATAATGGGGAATAAGACAAACATCCTGCCTTTATGGAGTTTTCATCTTGCAGAGAGAGAGGCAAATCTATTAAACACAGATATCAATAAAATCACTCTAAGTTTGTTACTGAGTCTTCACAGGAGACAAATAAAGGGCTGATATAGGAAATACAATACAATGGAAGGAAGGGGGAACTGTACCTTAGAAAAGGTTATTGGGGAAGGCTTCACTGGGAAGATGACATTTGAGCCGAGACTTAAATCAGGAGGGAATCAGCCCCACAAACATTGAAAGGGAAACACTTTGCAAGCAGAAAAAGCTGTTTATATTAAATCCCTGGGGTAGGAGAACAGATTATGTTATGTTGAACAAGTGAAAACTAGTGGAGCTAAAGCACACAAAGTGCTATGGTTTCAACATGATTTGGCTCCCAAATTCATGCAAGACTTCTTCCCAAACTCATAAACTAAAAGAGAGTCAAAACGTATTTAGTAATGGTATTTAGGAAGTCAGGCTTGGGCAAAGTCCTATGATTGTTAGAGCTGTGCCCTAAGTAGGTAGTTCTCAAAGGAGGGTTAGTTATAAAAGTCCCGTTGGATTCAGCCCTGCCCCCGCTCTCTGCCTCCTGACACAACTTGTGTTCCTTCCTCTAGCTAACCTTTGCCATTGTAAACTGCCACTAACAGAGAACAGCACTGCCTGACCTTGGACTCCAAAACCATGAGTTAAACAAACGTTTCCTCTATAGTAAGTTAATCCCTTTACGTATTGTATTGTGGTAACAAAAAACTGACCAATACGCCAAACAAAGCAAGCAGTCCAAGTCCAAAAGTGATAATCAGGGACCAAGTGATATGGAGCCTTCTAGATTATAAGGAGAAGCCTGGGGGCCCGATGAATAAAGCTTTAAAAATGGGTTTTCTTTTTGTAAATGACCATAGTCTCAATTTTTAAAATGAAGATTTATTTCTTCAATTTTGAAACTTTTGCGTTAGAATATCTTACAGCTTTTTTTCTTTACAACACAGATTCCTGAGCCCCTCTACAACCCTACTGAATCCAGTTGGGAGGACACAGATTCCAGGTGTCTGTTTCTATTAAGGTTCCAATGTCAAGGTTCTACAGTGCCCTAATATCAAATTTAAGAACCACTGGTTGAAGGAGAATAAAAAAAAAAAAACAAAAACCAAAAAATGAATAGACACAAAGCTTTGTTTAAAGAATGAGGAACCAGATTTTCCTACAAGCTCAAGGAAATCTCTGCTTTTAGTTAACACAAAAATGATATCCAAATAACAATAGCAAATAATTAATGAATATTCTAACAAAGTGTGTTTCTAAAAGATAAGTTAAATAACTAGTGAACCATAAAGGCAAATACTAATTTCTAAAGAGAAGAATTATCTCTACTCCCATGGCTCCATCTGCAGTGACTTGTGTTGGCAAGGATACATCAGGTAGTACAAGCGTACTGCAAAAGGTGTGCAGAAAATGGAATTAAAAGATAACTTCATTATAATGCAAAAAATTTGAAATCCAAGTATGGAGTGCTCTTCAGAAAGTTCACATAAAAATGTATGTATAAAAAAACATGAATTTCAAGAATTTTGGCACCAAGAATAAACTAATCTCTTAATTTCCTTTTCTATAAACATTTTGGAGTACACAAATATAATTATTACCACACACACAGACACATAAACACACACACACCAATTTGGGTAGTCAATAACAGTTATTTGTGTCAAAGTTTAAAGAACTCCAACGTGTTTTCAATACTACTAAGAAGATTATGGACTCGGTAAACATTCACTGAGAAGTACTGCAAAAAGGCACAATGCAATCTGACGAAGTACATTTGGGTAGGAAGTATAACTGAAGGTGTGCAATGATCAATAAAGGTGGAAAAGAAATGGTGTGAGATTCTTGTGTGCATTATTTTACAAGAACATTGTGAGGTCAAAGTCAGTATGTTCACATTGTAAGGATGAGGATACAGATGCTTAAGGACATTATCTATGAGACTGAGTCAGGTGTGTTTGGTCCTAAAGCCTTTCTATGCTACTTGTGTGGGTGAATGTGTTGAGAGAATCAAGTCATATATTCATCCCTCACAATTTTCAGCTAATTTTTGATGGAAACATAGGACTGTGACAACAATTACTGAAAGCTGAAATATTTCTTCCTTACAACATGCTGGAACTCACATTAAATCCATCAGGAGAAATTATGACTCTGGTATGACCACACGGGAGACAGGCCATGATATCAAGAAGTATATTTACTTAATTGCATTATGTTGCTGCTGTGCCTACAGCACTGCTCATCATAGTTCTGCTGTAATTATTGAATCACTGAGGTCCCTTGAAGTTTGGCTTAAGCCTAATATTAAATTAAGTAAACAAATTTTCCATGGGAAAGAAGAGAAAGGCTTGGATGTTAGTATATTAAATATAATTTTAGGTTAAACATAAATTTGAAGAACAGTACTAAAGCACTGAATCACACCAGGTTTTCAACTCTAATAAGCCACTAACTCCCTTGGAGATGTCATTTATTACAGAAAGAACAAAGCAAATTATTCCAAGATTTGTTTAATAACACAAAGGTGGCACTGCCTTATGAAAATGAGACAAATTAAAATTCAAGCTTTGCTGACTTTCCCCAATACTTAAAAATGTTGATTTCTTAATTCCCTACAAATGAATGGTTTCCTAGCTCTCTGTATGCTACAATACACAGTCGGAACATTGAAAGGACATAAAAGACCCCCTTCTATGAATATTCATATAAAACAGCTCTTCACCCTCTATCCACTCATTATGAGGCACCAATGAATAAGTTCCTTATGACTGAGTAGCAACTGACCCCAAAACTGAATGGCTGGCCCTCGGTCTCTAACATTAACATCACCTCTTGCTCTTTCAAACTCTGGGGGAAGGGGAGGGGTGTCACTAAGGCATTATCTAGTAGACAAGAATTGACACAAAGCAGATGGCCCCAAAAATTAACCAATGGTCAAGCACTCAGAAGGCAACTGGCTACAGAAGTCACCTGCCAGAGTGCATCCTCTATCAGGGCATGGGGCCGGGGGTCGCATTATACTCTGTGGAATTTTACATTATCCTCTTCACTTATGAACATAAACTCCCTATCAATTTCTGTTATAAGACATTTCTCAGGAGAGCCAAACAGATATGTGTTTCTCAAGGGTAGCTCTCAGTGTTTTGCAGGACAGTAAGGGCTTGTCAGGTTGATGTTTTTGAAGACACCAACCTGAGTGCCAAAAGACATGCAGCTAGCAGGCCACATTTGAAACATATTTTTAGCATAGCAGATTATTCACCACACCAACAAATTGAAAAATAAAACCATATGATCATCTCAACAGATGCAGAGAAGGCATTTGACAAAATCCAACACCACTCCATGCTAAAAACCTTAAACAAGATAGGTACAGAAGAAACATTTTATAACACAATCAAAGCCATACATGAAAAATCCAATTCCTCTAATATTTGAAATCAGACAAGGATGTCCACTTTGACCACTACTTTTCAAAATAGTATTGGAAGTCCTGGTTTAGCCAGGGGTCTGGTGCAAAAGGAACCCTCTGCAGCATGGTGGCTGCGAAGGTGCCCTAGCCTAGGCGAGTCCTAGGCTGTTGGGCAGCCAGTGCCCCAATTAGATGCCAGGCTCTGCCTGCTGGCTGCCTGGCAGTGAGCTCTAGGGTTTTTAGGGTATGTAATTGCTGCCTAGGGACATCCATGGATAAGGCCAGTGTGAGTGTAGGTGAGGGATGAATCCTGTGTGACTCCCAATGACAGGGTCACAGAACTTGCTTGCAAGCATGGGGACTGAGATCTGGTGGTTTGGAGGGGAGAGTCCATAAGATCTATTTGGGTCAGACTGATTCACCAGCCCACATGGGAATCCTGAGATGGGCTGTTAGCATAGAGCATTACTGACTGCCACACATCAAATCACACAAAAGCTATGGCTGGGGGCCTGTCTGGCAGGGCTAGGTACCTGACTGAGTAGTGGAACAGTGAATGGGTCACACTTGGCAGGGTCAAGACACTAACCAGCATGTGAGAGAACCAGGTCTGGGGGTAGATTCTGTGGGGTTGTGTGGGCCTAACCATGTGGAAATACAAGTAGTGCTGGTTAGCTCACAAGTTGGGGTGGTGATGGGCTGAGCTAGGTGTGACCATGGAACCTGCCATCACTCATGGGTAAAGGAACCAACAACAGTCTGGGCAGGTCAAGGCAGCAGCACCCAAATGTGCATCCTAAAACAGGGTGTGGGGTGGGCCGGGCTGCAACTGGAAGGGGGCAGACAGGGCAGGGCTGAGCAAACCTTAACTCACAAGGAAGAACAGAAATCAGGTTGGAGCACAGGTCATTGCTGAGCTAGGTTCTTACACCTACTGGTCTGCATGAGCCAGGGTCATTAGGCCACAGCATCGAAGGCAAAGGCCAAGACAGGTGAGGGGCTGTGCCAAGCTGGGTCAGAGCAACCACTGGCATGTGCATAATCTATGGCTGGGAATAGGCCCGACTGGGGAGCTATGAGAGTACACTCTTGCTGGGTTGGGGTTCCTACTGGTGAGTGCGGGAGCTGGCGTTGGGGCTCTGGTTTAGATATGGCTGCAGTCTCCCTTGACACAAATATGAACTGGGGCTGGGCACACCTAACCGGGCTAGACTTCAGTTTACCATCTGGTGCTCATGAGAACTAGGGTAGATGTAGGATGGACTAGGCTAGGTCTCTGCCCCTACTGAGCCATGTGTGAGCTGTGTCTGGGTATGGACAAGCCTTGGCTGGGCTGAAACATCCAACAGTAAGAACCAGAATGGGTTGAAGGCCAGTCAGGAAAGGCCACTGTTACTGCCAGGACAGGAGGTGGACTAAGTAGGGCTGGCCCATGGACCCACCAGTATGCACAAGATCTGGCAATGGGAGAGGTTCTGATGGAGGAGTTTGGGAAACTCCTCTGTTGGGACACAGTCCCTGCAGGTGAGCACAAGAACCACGATAGGGAACAACCCAGACCAGGCCAGAGAAAGATACCCACTGGCATATATTTGGCAAAGGTCGAAGGCAGATCAGACTGAACCAGTTCACATCACCCGCTGGCGAATCCGAACACCAGAACAAAATGTGGGTCGGGCCAGGTTCGGTCGCAACACATACCAGTACACATTACGACTGGGATTGGATGCCTGCTGGGCTGGACTAGGCTGTAACCCTCACCAGCATCAGCTGGAATTGGGGGTGGGCCGGGCCAGGCCAGGCTACAACACCCACTGGCAAATGCCAAGGTGAGGTGGGCCATACCAGACTGGGCCGCAGCACCCAACCAGCACACGTGAGAACCAGGGAGGGAGGGGGCAAAGCCAGCATGGGAATGTGGAGGGCTCCCCTGCTGGACAACCACTCCCACTGGAGAGCATGAGTTGGGATGGGGGCAGACCAGACCAGGCAGGGCTACAACACCTGTGGGCCTCATGTGAGCTAGATCAGGGAAAAGCCAGGCTGGACTGACTGTTCCTACTGGTGCAAACATAAATCAGAGTGGGTGAGGGTTGGTTGGGCTTTGCTGCAGCATCAGCTGGCAGAGGCTGGCACTGGGGCTAATTCTGTCAAGTTAAACTGCAGAACCACCTGGAGAGTGCATAATCTGGGAGTGGGAGTGGCCTAGTAGGGAAATAGTGGGCACCTCCCTCTTGGGTTACCACTCCCACTGGAGAGCATGAAAACCAGGACTGGGGCAGGGGTGGCTAGACAGAACAGCACCCGCCAGCATGTGTGTGGGCTGGTTGGGTTGAACTAGGCTTCAATGCCCAGTGACACATAGGAGAGCTAAATGGGATGGGGGACAGACTGAACAAGCCTGCGGTGTATACTGGCAAGCATGAGAACCAGAGTAGGGGGAAGACCAGGTGGGAGTTATGGGGAGTCGTCCCAACTAGGCTGCAGCTCCCACTGGTTTGTGTGAGGGTTGAGTGTGAAGTGGGCAGGATTGGGCTGGACTGCAACACCCATTGGTTCACATGGAAGACAGGGCTGGAAACAGAACTGACCCAGCAACTGCAATGACCAGCATGTGCATAAGCTGATTGGGGTGACGGACTGTGTTGGACCCTGTACTGGCATTCACACACAAGAATCAGGTCTGGGATCACCTCAGACGAAGTTTCTTTGGAGATCCTTCCAACTGAACTGCTGATCTCAGAACCCCAACCATGAAGAGACTATGTCAGCCAGTGGATTCTGAAGAGATTTCATTGTGCTTGGAACAGTGAGACTGGCAGCAATTCAGAACTGTTGAACTATCAAAACTGCTTGAGCAGGACTCTTGGAGCATGCCCCATGTCAGGGACCTGGGATGGGTGGGAGGCTGGGTGGGGCTTCTCCCTTTATCTCTCCCCTTACCCCAGATACAGGAAAAAATAATAATAATATTAATGTGGAAACAATGATCTTACCCACTTTCCTGTAGCCCTTGATCCTTTGTGCCCTGATCAACTATGTAAAGATCATATGTATATAATATATAATATATATATAACATATATATAATATATATATTATTAGAAATCCTTGCTAGAGTTATTAGGCAAGAAAAACAAATTAAAAGAATTCAATTAGAAATGAGGAATTGAAATTATTCCTGTTTGTAGATGACATGATTTTCTAGATAGGAAAAGCAAAAGATTCAGTCAAGAGACTATTAAAACTCATAAGAAAATTTGGCAGAGTACCAGGATATAAAATTAATGCATGTAAATGATGCTGCTAATATACACAAATAACTCCATGGCTGAGAAAGAAATTGTAAGTACAGTCCCCTTTAAAATAGTGGAGAGGAATCTCAAATACCTTGGAATTAACCTAACCAAAGATGTGGAAGACCTCTATAATGAAAATTACAAAACATTTTTTTTTAAAAAGGAATAGAAGAAGACATTAAAAGATGGAGAAATCTACCATGTTCCTGGATTGGCAGGATCAACATCATCAAAATGTCTATATTACCAAAATAATATACAGATTCAATGCAATCCAAATCAAAATCCCAACAACTTTCTTAGAAATAGAAGAGGTGATACAAAGTTCATCTGGAAACCCAAGAGACTCCCAATAGCCAAAGCTATCCTGAAGTATAAAAATCAAGCTGGAGGGATTATTAAGCACATTCTCCAAGTATGTTGCATAGCAGCTGGACGCCTTTTGCATTATTACATATTTGGCTGGGAACATATAGGTTGATTTTCTTACAAACTTCCCACATTGTGGAATAAAGTAGCATTTTCTTAACTGTTACACAATAAAAACCAACGCCTTTTCCTCAATCCTGTCATCAGTCACCTAAAAAAAAAAAAACTTTATGCATTAAATCCCCTGCAGTTTATTCATACTAGAGAGCCCTCAGACTATTCTACATGATTTAGTTACAACACTAACATATTGCATTCATTCATTAAAAAAAATTTCTTGGGCCCGGTGTGGTGGCGCAGTGGTTAAGTCCTCGCCTTGCACGCCCGGGATCCCATATGGGCACCGGTTCTAATCCCAGCGGCCCCACTTCCCATCCAACTCCCTGCCTGTGGCCCGGGAAAGCAGTCAAGGACGGCCCAAAGCTTTGGGACCCTGCACCCGCGTGGGAGACCCAGAAGAGGCTCCTGGCTTTGGATCAGCATAGCATCGGCCCGTTGCGCTCACTTGGGGAGTGAATCATTGGACGGAAGATCTTCCTCTCTGTCTCTCCTCTCTGAATATCTGCCTTTCCAATAAAAAATAATAAAATAAATCTTTCAAAAAAATTTCTTGGGCTGGCACTAGAAATATTTATATGTATATTTCTTGGGTTTCTTCTCCAGTTGTTAGAATTACAAAAACAAGCAAACCATAACTTCTCTAAAATACATATGTAAAATAACAAAGACAAAATGTTACAGTTGCCAAGACTGGAGAGAAATCAAATGAGCACATGACTAAGAGAGCTAAACCAGCGATGGCAATGAGATAAGGCTTCCTACAAAAAGTGGTGCTTTAGCCAGGTACAAGAGGATACTATTCATTAATATAATGGAGGAGAAGCAGCAATAATTGCAGGTGTAGGGGAAAGAAAAATAATTAACCTACATAGGTTCATAGAATGGATCTCTGTCAAAACCGCAAATTAAGAAAGAAAACCAAAGTTAAAAATGCAAATTTTTGTATACATGGGAGAACCCCAGGGAATAAGTTCTCAAAGAGATAGCCTTGAATTCTACCTTGTACAGCATCTTCAACAAACAACAATAAACCTTTCAAGAAGTGATAAGACAAAGGAAAAGGACTTTGAATCTCCAGAGGCAGCAATTTGAAGGAGCACAAATAAATGCATGATAAAACCTAGTTAATAAAACTTGGTAAGGTCGATTCTTGTGGTCCCATGGCCAGGACATAAGGGTTCAAAGTTGTATCCAGTGGCTAATCTTTATTCTCCCTGGCAGAAGGTGGGGCAGGATACCATTTTCTTGAGTGGTACATGGCATTCTTTTTGGCAATGAAACTAAGCTTCAATAACATTTAATGAGTCTTACCTTACATATACCTAGGCTCTTAGTAGAGCCAATTTTTATTTCTAAGGGGCTTTGTGCATCTATCTCTTGCCTGGTTGTAGATAGTAATAAATACACACAGAAGCAACCCTAAAAATGAGCTGAGGTTTTTTTTTTTTCTTTGCTGAAAAGTATACCTCACTCTTCCTTCACTTCCTCACTCCAGACATTCACTTTCCTCTTCCAAATGTTGATCCTAAAGGTGGTCCTTCAAATACTTCCTCTATACAGTAAGCTCTGGACTGCAGTCAGTTTTCTGGAGAACATGGAATGTGACCCCACACAATCCCTTATAAAATGTAAAAGGCATTACAAATTTGGGAAACAGAAGACTATATGTAGAGATAGCAAAAAATTTAAAAAAACAAAAATCCTATTAATGTAGACAATGGGCATTCAGCCCCACATCAGAGTGCCTAGGTTTGATTCCTTCATTGGTTTCTGGTTTCAGCTTCCTGCTAATGCAGACCCTGAGAGGCAGCAGTGACAGATCAAATCACTGGGCTTCTGCCACCTTACCAGAGGTCAGGACTGAGTTCTTGTCTCCCTGCTTGACCTGATCCAAACAGACCTGGCTGTTGCCAGCATGTGAGCAGTGAACCAGTGGGGAAGTTCTACTTTTCTCTCTCTCTCTCCCCCTCCTACCCTCCTTCCCTCTCTTCCTTTTTTCCTCTCACATTCCCTCTCACTTTCCTTCTCACTGTCTCCCTTCAAATAAAATTTCTAAAGATATGAATTCAGCAGAATACACTTGCCTTAGAAAACGTTAGAAATGGTAAACTGGAAAAGAGGTCTATACAAGCTGCGATTCAAAATGGAGAAAGGGGGCCCAGTGCAATGGCTCAGTGGCTAAATTCTCACCTTGAATGTGCAGAATCCCACAGGGGCACTGGTTTGTCCACATCCCATCCAGCTCCCTGCTTGTGACCTGGGAAAGCAGTAGGGCATGGCCCAAAGCCTCAGAACCCTGCACTCATGTGAGAGACCTGGAGGAAACACCTGGCTCTCTGCTTTGGATCAGCTCAGCTCCAGATGTTGCAGCCTCTTGGGGAATCAGCTCCAGCTGTTGCAATCCCCTGGTGAGTGAACCAGTGGGTGGAAGATTTTTCTGTCTCTCCTCTCTGTAATCTCCCTTTCCAATAAAAATAAATAAATCTTTTTAAGAAACAGGGAAGAGGTTGAACTTAGACATAGTTTTAAAGATATTTGTTCCTCTGGTTTTTTAGAACTGGAGACCCAGGCAGAAGTATTGAGTTTTGATTTGTGGTAAATTTTGTAAGGATAGACCAAGGGTTGATATTTTTTAATGTCTAAGAAGTTTATATATTCATACATCAATAAATAAAAGCATTAATACTTCAAAAGATATAAGTGTTTAATGGTGAGAGTAAGCAACTAAAAAGCAGCAAATAATAACAGCAATCTCCAGCTCAGAAGAATATAATTAAAACAAAGCAATATGGGAAGTCCTTTTTTAAACATGAGATATTAAAACCAAGAAATTAACATTCATTGTTGAGACAATTTCATTTCTTGGAATCTATCCTAAAGAACAACTGCAAATACAGGAAATGTTTTGTTCTGTATTCTTTTTATCACGACATTAATTCAAATTGGAAAAACACGAAAACAAATAAATATGTATAGTATGCAATTGATGAGCTGCTCCACAACCATAGAAAGTAATTTAAATGAGTTCATAAAAATTTGGAGAATGTTTATAATTTAATGTGAAATATTCATATAGTCCAAATCTATTTTCTGTCATTGAGTAGAACATGTCTCTGACCAGACACTACTTGTAAATGATCATTCTCTGCATTTAAACAATTTTTTCTTGACAATTTAAGATACTGAAAGAATATTTTCTATATTAGTTTTACTCACTTTTAAGATGATTCTTATGTTGGTTATAACTAATTGATATACTAACTTTATCTAGGAATCACAATGAATGGTTCACTGGAATTTTGTTTGCAATACAACACAGCAGCAGATTAAATTATTCTACTATGCAGTGGATTCCAAGAATTTTACAGCTTTTAACCACTCCAAAGTTCTTTGAATCATTGCCCTAGATGTATTTGCTCTAGAAAAATGCAGTAAAAAGATTTCATTTACTGAGCTATCAAGAGGACTTTGCTATAATGTCACTTGACCCAAAAAAACCATCAACAGGAAAATTCAAGGGTGTTCTGGCAGGAGACTACACCCAGTAGCATAAGCTGTGGCAGGAAGAGCCACACTTAAAGCTATCTCTTTAACATCAGCTGGCTAGTCCCAGTGTTGCTCACTCAGTGTACAGCCAGAAGGTAATGGTTTTATGGCTTACACAAATATTTTAGAGAAAAATCCACAGTAAGGTACTTAAAAACACAGAAATATTTTTACTATATTTTTTATAGTCATAGAAAACAATTATTTTTAGTTTATGAAAGGCAGCTTTTATAGAGAGAAGGCAAAACAGAGAAATGGCCAGCCATCTTCTGGCTCAGTCCCCATATGGCCAGGAGCTCTTTCAGGTCTCCCACGTGGGTGCAGGGTCCCAAGGACTTGCTCCATCCTCCACTGTTTACCCAGACCACAAGCAAGGAGCTAGATCACAACTGGAACAGCTGGGACACAAACTGGAGCCAATAGGGGGATGCCACACCACAGGGTACAAGATTAACATGCAATGCCACCATGCAAGCTCCAGAAAAATAATTTTTGAGATGTTTAATATATTAATTTATTCAGAAAGGCAGAGAAATGGAAAGCAAACAAAGAGGGTGAGAGAGAACTCCAATGTGTTGGTTCACTCCCCAGATGCCTGCAAACAGCCCTGGGCTGAGCCAGGAACCAAAGGTTGGGCAATGTTAATTCAGTCCAGGTCTTCTACATCCATGGGAAGAACTTGATGACTAGAATCATCAAGACTGTTTCCCCATCTCTACATCATCACAAAGCTGGAGTCAGGACCTGGAATGAGGTATTGAACCCAGACACTCCAATGTAGGAAACAGGTATCCTAACTGGCATCTCAATAATATTCTTCTATTCAGAGAACAATAATTCTTGAGGGGAGAAATGCTTATCAGTTAATTTGATTTATGACACACTTTCTTAGTCTCATTGCCTTGCACGAGTATGATATATACACTCAAAGGAATGTAAAGAAAAGGCACTTGTATATTATAAAGAAATGTCTTAGTTCTCAGTTTTTTTCACCTCAACTCCAAATTATGGTGAGAAATAAATCAGCTGTCCTCTTTTCACATAGCTGTAAAAATTCATCCTTAATATATTAAAATATTTAAGCCACTGAAAAATTAAGTTTATAGGGGATTGCACTGTGGTGCAGAAAGTTAAACTGATATAAACAAACATACCAAATGGAAGTACCAATTCAAGTCCTAGCTGCTCCACTTTCAATACAGCTCCCTGCTAATGTGATTGGAAAATAAGTGTAAGATGGCCCACTTACTTGGGCCCCTGTCATCTATGTAGGAAATGAGTATGGAGTTCTAGGTTCCCTACTTCAGATAGGCCCAGCTCCAAACACTGTAGCTATTTTGGGAGTGAAACAGAAGATGAAAGATCTCTTTATTTCACATGCCCGTGCTCAATTGCTCTGCCTTAAAAAAAAAAAAATCTTAAAAAATAAAATGAAGATTGGGCCTATTGCAGCAGCCAAACAGCTAAAGTCCTCGCCTTGCATGTGCTGGGATCCCATATGGGCACTGGTTCTAATCCTGGTGGCCCCGTTTCCCATCCAGTCCCCTGCTTGCAGCCTGGGAAAGCAGTCGAGGACAGCCCAAAGCCTTGGGACCCTGCACTCGCATGGGAGACCTGGAAGAGCTCCTGGCTCCTGGCTTCAGATTGACTCAGCTCCAGCCTTTGCAGCTGCTTAGGGAGTGAATCAATGGATGAAAGCTCTTCTTTGTCTGTCCTCCTCTCTGTATATCTGAATTTCCAATAAAAATCAAAATAAGTCTTAAAAAATGAACATCATTACCTGTGTTTTCTTACTTTTTACATATAAATTTTATTGCCTTATGTCTTCTTGGTGGAATACAACCTTTTAAATAAGAAGACTGCAGACATTTGAGGAGTGAGCCAGAAGGAAAAATCTTTCTTCTCTTTCTCCATCTTTCCTCCTCTCTGACTTACAAAATAAATAAATAAATTGTAGGGGCCAGAAATGTGCAGGAGACTGGAACTCCATCTGGGTCTCTCACCTGAGTGCAGAGACCCAAGGACTTGGGTCATCAACTGCTGCTTTCCCAGGTTCCTTGGTAGTGAGCGGGATGGGAAGTGCAGTAGTGGAGACTCAAACAGTACCTATACAGGAGCTGGTGTTAAAAAATTGAACCTTAGCTGACTATACTGCAAGAATGGCCCCTACAATACTTTTTAAAAGAATTATTTATTTTTATTGGAAAGGCAGATACAGAGAGGAAGAGAGGAACAGAGGAAGATCTTCCATTCGCTGATTCACTTCCCAATATTCTGTTGACTGATTCACTCCCCAAGCGGGTACAACAGCCAGAGCTGCGCCAATCCAAAGCCAGGAGCTCTTCTGGGTCTCCCACATGGGTGCATGGTCCCAAGGAGTTGGGCTGTCTTCCATTGCTTTCCCAGGTCACAAGCAGGGAGCTAGATGGGAAGTGGTGCTGCTGGGATTAGAACCAACACCCATATGGGATCCTGGCAAGCGCAAGGCAAGGACCTTAAACACTAGGCTACTGTGCCGGACCCCTCCACAATATTTTTAAGAATTGTTTGGAAGCCAGCATTGCGGCACAGTAGGTTAAGCCATCACCTATAAGGCCTGCATTCCACATGAGTACTGGTTCAAGTCCCAGTTGTTCCACTTCCCATCCAGCTCCTTGCTAATGTACCTGGGGAGGTAGGAGATGATGGTTTCAGTGCTTGGACCCCTGTCACCCATGAGGAAGCCCAGGATGGACTTCCAGGATCCTGGCTTTAATATGGCCCAGACCTACCCATTGTGGCTATTTGGGAAGTAAACCAGCAAACGGATGTACACCCATTCACTCTCTCTGATTCTCTCTCTCTCCCCTTCTCTGTCTCTCTGTTTGCCTCACCCTCAAATACAAATATTTTTTTTAAACAGAAGAATTGCTTGGGGAGCTGCTTAATGATTAGTGATAAAATTTGAATAATCTTGTGGAAGGGATAATTACTATGGTTTTATTCACTGTATCATCAGCTACGTAATAACATCATTGGGTGTGCAATAAGGCTTTTAGGACATTTAGAAATGTCATTTAAAAATGTCAGCAACAGCACAACAATCAGATTTTTGGCAAGAACAAAGTATAATAATGAGAAATTCAATTTCTGATACAGGCAGTGCTAAGAGCTAAAATGGCCGCCGGGGGAGTTGGGGGTGAGGCAGGGGGAGCATGGCGGCTCCCATCACGGTAAAACTACTCAAGATCATAAAGGAGCCTGAAGAGGCAGTAAAAGTGCTAAAGCAGAAGCTAACAGCCAAGAAGGGCAGTGATGTTTACTACCGCATTTGTCCCTGGCTAGACAGAAACTCATCTAGACCAGCTGGGCCCTGACTGATGACGTCCCAGTTGGCGACTGTTACATAGACTTTGTTGTCGTCATGGTGACCAAGGCCCAGTCCAGCCAGTTTCCCACTACCGCCAGAAGCCTCGGCCGCTGCCGCTCGCACCTCTGTGAAAAGTTTTCCATCTTTCGCACCAGGCAACACCACCAGCATGTCTCAGTCCTCACAAAATCGCAGAGACAGCAACAACTCGTCAGAGTCGTCAGACTGCTCGACATCCTCACAATACTGGCCATGCGCAGCGAGCTCTTCAAGTAACAACCGGCATGAGGAAGATGCTGCCTCCACCCTGGTGACCGGCCCGCAGTACGATACCATCATCTCGGAACTCATGTCTATGGGCTATGAAAAAGAACTGGTCATAGCCGCCCTTGACGCCAGCTACAACAATCCGCACCGTGCCGTAGAATATCTGGTCACCGGAATTCCTGAGAACTCAGAGCTGGATCGTATTTCCATCCAAGAGGTCCAGCCGTGCCAACAGACCTCGGCGGCAGAGGCATTCAGAGTCATCCCTCTGGAGCGGAGGCGCAACCACCACCAGCTCCAAAATCTGCGGCAGGGGCTTCAGCAGAACCGGGAACTGCTGCCCACCATCTTCCAGCAGCTTGATCAGGAGAATTCTGAGGAGAACAGCCAGCATGAGCCCTACATTCAAAACATCACTGAACCCCACAGGGAGCTGGCAGATCTCTCAGAAACGGAAGAGGACATGGAGGATACATGCGAAGAAACAACACAAATCAACTACATCGAAGTGACAAAACAGGAGAAAGAAGTTATCGAAAGGCTGCAGGCTCTGGGCTTCACTGAGAGCGTCGCGATCGAGGCCTACATTGCATGTGAAAAGAATGAAAATCTAGCTGCCAATCTTCTCCTGAACCAGAGTTTTGAGGACAGTTAACAACAGCAATTCAGGAGGAGATGAGATCAGGCCAACCATCGCCTGGCCTCGGCAGTCATCATGTCATCAGCCGTGTTTACATGCAAGCCAAAGTGAAGCCCAGAGGCCACCACTGCGGCCCACCACTGACACCACGCCGTTTTTCCCCTGACACCCCATTTCCCGGTTTTCCCACCTGTGGGAACTTCAATAAATGAAACAATGCATATGTATAGTTGTGTTTATTTCGAATAAAAAAAGCAAATGCCCAGCTCCCCGCCATTACCCCATGCAAGATCTGTCCACATCCTGTTCCATTGCCCAAGCTGCATGGAGTTGCTGGCAGGACCAGCGAAAGCAGATGGTTCCCTCATGGGTTCTCTCCCAGTTCCCTGCAGCCAGATGGAGAGGTGGCTGCTTGCTTCGCCACCCTCTGAAGATCCCCTAGGACCCCCCTGCCCTGCTCTCTTCTAGAATTAGTGGAAGCCAGAGCCCCAACTTTGCTGTTCCACTAGAGCAGCTGAACTCTTCCCATCTGGAGTCAGCCCAGAGAGGCCCAAGTCCCCCCATCCACCCTCAGTTTGGCCTTGGCCTTGGCCACCAGCCTGAGGAAGGGATAACATCAGCTCTGGAGGCCAAGGCCACCCCCGCCCCAGAAATATGTCCCTGACAAAGGTTTTGAAGTCAATACATTTTTTAAAAACTAAATATATAAAATAAAATCCTGCTCAAAAAAAAACATCTAAAGTTCCTGCATCCAAGAGAAAGGAAGGCAAACGGCTCCCTAGGCTCCACAGACGGCACTCACCTGACAAACTGTAGATTAAATAAATTAGAAAATGGTGTTTAGGAACTCATGCAAGGACACATATGTTGCAGCTAACATTGTGGTACAGCAGGCTAAGCCATCACATGCAACACTGGCATCCCACATGAGTGCTGATTTGAGTCTTGGCTGCTCCACTTTCAACATAGATCCTTGCTATTGCACCTGGGAAGGCCATGGAAGCCTGAGTTCCTGTCACCCAAGAGGGAGACTCAGGTGGAGTTCTGAGTTCCCGGCTAGAGTCTGGCTTTTGCAACCATTTAGCTAATAAGCCAGTGGGAAGAAGATCTCAACCTCCCCTCTCTGTAACCCTGTCTTGTAAATACATAAATAAATAAATAGTCCTTAAAAAACTAACCCCTACACATAGCCAATTTCCTCAAGCTTCCATTAGAAGGCAACATTTAAAAACTCAATGGAAATATTTCCATTTCTTCATCTAGAGGCAAACTAAAGCAAAAAACAGAATAGGTGAGAAGTTAAAAAAAATACAAAGAGAACAAAAGAGGGAAAGAGTCGGTCAAAAGAGCACTAAAGAATGTTGACAGACTTGGGCCCGGCGGCATGGCCTAGCAGCTAACGTCCTTGCCTTGAATGTGCCAGCATCCCATATGGGTGCCGGTTCTAATCCCGGCAGCTCCACTTCCCATCCAGCTCCCTGCTTGTGGCCTGGGAGGGCAGTCGAGGATAGCCCAAAGCTTTGGGACCCTGCACCAGCGTGGGAGACCCAGAAGAGGTTCCTGGTTCCTGGCTTTGGATCAGCGCAGCTCTGGCCGTTGCGGTTACTTGGGGAGTGAATCAATGGGCAGAAGATCTTCCTCTCTGTCTCTCTCCTCTCTGTATATCTGACTTTGCAATAAAAATAAATAAATCTTAAAAAAAAAAAAAGAATGTTGACAGACCTGATGTGCCAGGAAGCAGATAGCCTAAAATAATTTGGAATTATTGCCTCTACCTTCCTTCTTGAGGCAAGGGAAAAATCGTAGCTCATGTTACTTAGAGACTGCTGTTGTATTTTATACCTCCTCTGATACGATGCAGGTAGTTAGCTAGTTTAGCTTCAGAAGTTGGAAGCCACACTTTCCATCTCCCTAAATAACACAGGAAGTACTTCCCCTCACACTGGATGTGAGGGCAATAACAGGTAGCTACTTCCCTTTCTACTTTCCAAGTTCACAAGAAGTCTGGCAAGGAAGAGGCTCTCTCTCTCTCTCTCTCTCTCTCTCTCTTCTTATAGATGCACAAGACAGGTAGACAAGTCTCTTTCCACCATATTTCCCTTTCTAGCTCACTCTCTTTTTGATGTGTCCCATGTGTGTCTGTGACCCCACCTTTTAACTAAACCTTACCACTTTCTTAAGCCACATTGGTGCCCATGCTTAAAAAGGCAAGAACAGGGTCTGGCACGGTAGCCTAGTGGCTAAAGTCCTTGCCTTGCATGTGCCAGGATCCCATATGGGCACCGGTTCCTGTTCCAGTGGCCCTGCTTCCCATCCAGCTCCCTGCTTGTGGCCTGGGAAAGCAGTAGAGGCACCTGCCATGGGAGAAGCTCCTAGCTCCTGGATGTTCAGATCAGCTCAGTTCTGGCTGCGCGGCCACTTGAACAGACTGCTTTTGGGGATATGTCCAGGACATCACAGTGAACAAATACAAGGTTTGTCACACACATTAGAATCTTCTCATTGATCAGCTTCTAGTGATCTAGCCATCCTTTTATCCCTGGTAAATAGAGAAAGACACACTTAGAAATAGAGATTTTTGCTGAACCCATTGGCCTGCTGGCTGATCAGAGTCCAAGGGAACAGCTAGCCCCGGGGGTGGGTTCCCAGGTGGCATGACTCAGGCTCGGTGGCCCGGGGCCCATCAGCCAGAACTTGGAGATAGGTGGTTCAGCTGGTCCATGCATGCGGCTTAGGTCTGGAGGCTAGAACCAATTGGCTCTTCATGTGCTCGGAGCCAGGTGGATCAGTTTGTTTAGGGGAAGGGCTTGGGTCTGAAGGCCTGAGCCCATCGGCCTGCTGGGTACTCAGAACCAGAGGGGGCCAGCTAGCCCCAGGGGTGGGCTCCCAGGCAGCATGGCTCAGGCTGGGTGGCCCAAGGGCTTCACCAGGCACCAATGACACCTGTGCCACCTGGTGGTGGGATCTTGAGGGGGGAACATAACAACCTTTTAAGGTTCAGGCCCAAGCAGCATAGCAGAGCTGGCGTAGTTAGCTCAGTACTGACCAATGCTGAATACCCCTCACCAGTGCACACTAAAGCTAGGGCAGCGGGCCTACCTGACAGGGCTACATCACAGTACTCACCAATGACTGTCGAAACAGGGGATGGTAATGTTAGGCTGGGCCATGGCATTAACCAGCATGCAAGAAAACTGAGTACGGGGGCAGATTCTGTGGGAGTATGTGGGCCCACCCCTATGATCTACAACTTTAGCTGGTTTGCTTGGAGCTGGGGGTTGTGACAGGCTGAGCTAGGCATGACCATGGAATCCCTGGACACTCATAGGTAGAGTTGTGTACATGCTGAGTTGGTGTACATTGTAGCATCTGCAGACACACCCAAGAACATGGTATGGGCAGGCCAGGCCACAATATCCATCACTCATACATATACAGGATGGAGGGGTATCCTATGACTCATAATGGCCTAGCACCGGCTGGCACGAGCAAGATCTGAGTCTGGGGGTGGGTCTGGTAGGGAAACCTGGGAAACTCCACCAGTGGGCCAGAGCTCCCACTGCTGAGCATGTGATTCAGGCCTGGTTGTTGGTCAGACAGGGCAGGATAGCTCCATTTGTCCACAAGTGTGTGTGGTGGTTTTGGAAGGGAGTAGACTGAGCAGGGCCAGGCCAGCCTTAGCTCACTGGTAAGTGCAGGAGCCAGGCTGGAACGAGGAGCATGCCGGGCTACGCTCTCACACCTGTTGGCTTGCATGAGCCAGGAATGGGAGTAGACTGGGCAGTGCCAGGCTATAGCACTTGCCAGCGAGAGTAGGGACTGGGGGCAGGCCACGTCAGGCCAGACTGCAGCAGCTGATGGCAAAGGTCAGGACAGGGAATTAATTATGCAGAGCTGGGTCACAGCATCCACTGAAATGTGCAAGATCTTAGGTTGGGAACAGGCCTGTTTGGGGAATTAAGGGGAAGCTCCAGCTAGGTTATGGTTCCCACTGGTGAGCACAAGAGCTGGAACAGGGGTGGTGGTCTGGCCTGGATGCAGCTGCAGTGAACCTCAGCATGGGCATGGACAGGGTCTGGGGCATGCATGACTGGGCTAGACTCTAGAAGCCACTGGTACTCATGAGAGTCAGAGTAGGTGTAGAACAGGCTGGGCTAGGTTTCCACTCACTGGGCCACACAAGAGCTGTGGCAGGGAATGGACTAGATGTGGCTGCGCTGTAACACTCAACATTAAGAACTAAATTGGGTATGGCCCAGTTACGTAAGCCTGCTGTCCTGCCAGGATACGAGGTGGACTAAGTTAGGCCAGGCCAAGGACCCACCGGTATGTGCAAGATCTGCCACTGAAAGGAGACCCAATAGAGGAGCTTGCGGAACTCCTTTGTCAGGGCACAGTCCCTGCAGGTGAGCACAAGAACCAAAGCAAGGAGCAGCCCAGAGCAGACCAGGTTACAGTACCTGCCAGCATATGTGGGTCAGGTATGGGGGCAGGCCAGGCTGGACCAGTTTATAACACCCACTGGTAGATCTGAGAACCAGGACAGGGTGCAGGATGGGCTGGGTCTGGCCACATCACCAGCCAGTTCACATTAGGGCCAGGCCTGGGGGCTGACTGTGCCAGGTCGTTCTAGCCAGCACAAGCTAGAATGGGAGCAGACCGGGCCAAGCCAGGCTGCAGCACCCACTGGCAAATGACAAGGTGAGACGGGCCACGCCAGACTGGGTCACAACACCCACCAGCACATATGAGACCGGGGCAGGGGCGAGCCTGGTAGGGGAGCAGTGAGGTCACATTTATGGGCCACTGCTCATGCTGGCGAGCGTGAGAGCTGGAACTAGGGGCAGACCAGGCTGGGCAGGGCTATAATACCTGTTGGCCTACATGTGAACTGGGTTAGGGGAAGAGCCAGGCTGGGGTAACTGTATCCACTGGTACAGGCATGAGCCAGAGTAAGGGCAGGTGGGTTGGGCTTTGCTGCAGCATCAGCTGGCAAGTACTGGGACTGGGGGCAAGTCCTGTCAAGCTAGACTGCAAAACCACCTAGAGAATGCAATATCCAAGGCAGGGAGTTGGTCCAGTGGGGAAAATGTGGGTTCCTCTCTGATGGGTTACAACTCCCACTGGAGAGCAAGAGAACCAGGACAGGAGGCAGGCCTGGCTAGACTGTGGCACCCACTGGCATGAGTATGCACTGGAGGGTGGAGCTGGTAGGGTTGAGTTATGCATCAATGCCCAATGATGTATACGAGAGCTAAATGAGAATTTGGGCAGACTGGACCAGTCTACTGCACATGTTGGCAGGCACAGGAACCAGAGCTGGGGAGATGGTCCAGTGAGAGTTATTGGGGGTCACTCTAAGCTGCAGCTCCTCCTGTGGTTCGTGAGGGTTGAGCACATGTTGGGCAGGGCTGGGTTGGGCTGAAACACGCATTGGTTTGCTGAGGATGGAGGACAGAACAAACTGATCAACTACCCCAGTGAAGCTTGACAGCAAATATCTGGGTCAATGGAGACTCTGAGGTGGACTATGACAGCCAATTGACCTTGGAAGGATTTCCTCATCCTTGGAGCAGTGATATCAGCAGCATCTCAGAACTACTGAAACCACATGAGCAGAACCCTCAGAAAATGCTCCATTGGGCCCGGCCCGGTGCGATGGTGTAGTGGTTAAGGTCCTCGCCTTGCACGCCCGGGATCCCATATGGGGATCTAATCCCGGCAGCCCCGCTTCCCATCCAGCTCCCTGCTTGCGGCCTGGGAAAGCAGTCGAGGACAGCCCAAAGCCTTGGGACCCTGCACCTGCTTCGGAGGCCCGGAAGAGGCTCCTGGCTTCGGATTGGCTCAGCTCCAGCCATTGCGGCTGCTTGGGGAGTGAATCATCGGACGGAAGATCTTCCTCTCTGTCTCTCCTCTCTGTGTATCTGACTTTACAATAAAAATAAAATAAATCTTAAAAAAAAAAAAAAAGAAAGGGCCCGGCGCAGTGGCGCAAGTGGTTAAAGGTCCTCGCCTTGCACGCCCGGGATCCCATATGGGCGCCGGTTCTAATCCCGGCAGCCCTGCTTCCCTTCCAGCTCCCTGCCTGTGGCCTGGGAAAGCAGTCAAGGACGGCCCAAAGCTTTGGGAACCTGCGCCCGCGTGGGAGACCCTGAAGAGGCTCCTGGCTTGAGATCGGCATAGTATCGGCCCGTTGCGCTCACTTGGGGAGTGAATCATTGGACGGAAGATCTTCCTCTCTGTCTCTCCTCTCTGTATATCCGCCTTTCCAATGAAAAAATAATAAAAATAAATCTTTAAAAAAAAAAAGAAAAAAGAAAATGTTCCATAATAGGGACCCTGTGATGACATCGGGTAGCAGTTCCCCATCCCACAGCAACAAACATATACAACAAGAAACAAGAAACAAAAGAATTAGAGATTTTCTTTATACATAGCAATTTCCCTTCCAAAAAGGGAACTTCTTTTCAGAAGTTCTGCAATGGCAGCTATTACTCAAAATAATCCTTATGCCAAAGAGGCATATGTTGGGATGGTATATTGTGGTCTGTTACATTAGAAACGGCAAAGAAGAAGTGAGTACATAATTGAAGTGCTTAGTAAGAGCTCAAAGTGGAAAGGATCCTGTTGGAACAGCTGGATAAATAACTGCAGTAGTAACCTCATGTAATCCAAAGATAATAGGGCAGAAAAAATTTTAAATGTGCTACTTGCTATTTCTGCTGGGACAGCAGGTATTGGTAAATAAACAACTATTTCCAGGCTTTTTAAAATATTTTATTTGGCAGGCAGAATTACAAAGAAAAGGGAGGACAGAGAGAAAGATCTTCCATCCTCTGCTTCATTCCCCTAATGGCCTCAATGGCCAAAGCTGAGCTGATCTGAAGCGAGGAGCCACGAGATTTTCCAGCTTCCCTGTGTGGTTGGCAGAGGCCCAAGAATGTGAGCCATCCTCCACTGCTTTCTCAGGTCACAAGCAGAGAGCTGGATAGGAAGTGAAACAGCCAGGACACCAAACAGTACCCATGTGGAATGGACAACACTGGTAGAGGCTTAGCCTCCTACACCATGATGGGTATTGGTCTCTTAAATTCGGCAGATTTGTTTTTTTTTTTAAAGATTTATTTTTATTATTTTTTATTGGAAAGGCAGATATACAGAGAGGAGAGACAGAGAGGAAGATCTTCCATCCAATGATTCACTCCCCAAGTCAGCGCAATGGCCGATGCTATGCCGATCTCAAGCCAGGAGCCTCTTCTGGGTCTCCCACGCGGGTGCAGGTTCCCAAAGCTTTGGGCCGTCCTCGACTGCCTTCCCGGGCCACAGGCAGGGAGCTGGAAGGGAAGCAGGGCTGCCGGGATTGGAACCGGTGCCCATATGGGATCCCGGGCGTGCAAGGCGAGGACCTTAACCACTTGCGCCACTGCGCCGGGCCCGGCAGATTTGTTTTAAAGACTTATTTATTTTTATTGGAAAGGTAGATATACAGAGAGGAAGATCTTCCATCTGAATGGTTCACTCCCCAACCAGCTGCAGTGGTTGGAGCTGAGCTGATCCAAAGTCAGGAGCCTGGAGCTTCTTCTGGGTCTCCCATGTGGATGCAGGGTCCCAAGGCCTTGGGCCATCCTCTGTTGCCTTCCCAGGCCACAAGCAGGGAGCTGGATGGGAAGTGAAGTAGCTGAGACATGAACTGGTGCCCATACGAAGATTTAGCCATTGAACCATAGTGCTGGGCCCAGATTTGTCAGTTTTGTTCTTTGTTCCTGAATTGTGGGCAAATGAGATTTTCAAACAGATTATTGAAAAATTAATAGAGTATGAATTCCTCTATGCCTGGGGACAGTGTTCCTAGGAGTCCTTTTCAAGGAAATTACTCCTTCCTGGGCTAAACATCTATTGTGACCATCCAAAGGATAATGACTGAAGTGAATCATTGGGATAAAAAGGCAACAGAGTAAAAAATCCAATGACTCCTGAGTCATGGCTGGGAATCCAAAGCAGATTATCTTTTATTTTATGATAAAGTTCCATAGACTCAGGGATTTCCCGTCTCCCCACTGATTTCCACTATATTAAAAAAATAGTATAGTCAAAGCAATTATTTTAAAAGATTCTTGTGCCACACGCCCTTCAGCAGTCTAGAAAATGTTTCTAAATGAGTACAAAGATTTAAGATTACAAAAGGAAACAAATTACACAAAACAGAATAATGAAAGTACTAAAAAACTTCATAATACAATAATAGATGTGATTCTTATTAGTGCGTTTAAATAACAGGGTCTAGCTTCATGACAAATTTTAAAGTATTATGATGATCACAACGGATTTTTCAAGTTATCTGAAACACTGCTGTATGACAAATGTCTGTGGGTTTTGTTGATGAGAAAATCACTGGTATTCTTAACATTGTAGACATTGATTACTTACATTCATAATTAAAAGAAATGCTCATTTCAGTTAAAATCCAGTGAAAACAAAGATGTAAAATTTTTCATGTTTATGATTATAGGCTGGGCCCAGTGTGGTAGCCTAGCGGCTAAAGTCCTCATCTTGCATGTGCCAAGATCCCACATGGGCACCGGTTCATATCCCCGCTGCTCCACTTCCTATCCGGCTCACTGCTTATGGCCTGCGAAAGCAGTCAAGGATGACCCAAAATCTTGAGACTCTACACCTGCATGGGAGCCCCGGAAGAAACTCTTGGCTCCTGGCTTCGAATCAGCTCAGCTCTGACCATTGCGGCCACTTGAGGAGTGAATCAGCAGACGGCTCTGTCTCTCCTTCTCTGTAAATTTAACTTTCCAACAAAAATAAACATATTTTTTATAAAAGATTGTAGCTTTGTTGCCCGTGTTGTGGTACAGTGGATTAAATTACTGCATGTGACCTTGGCATCCCATGTAGGCATTGTTTCAAGTCCCCCCTGCTCTATTTCCCATTCAGCTCCCTGGAATCCAACTGTGAAAACAGCAGAAAATGGCCCAAGTGCTCAGTCCCCTACCTTCCGCATGGGGATCCCGGATGGAGTTCCAGGCTCCTGGCTTCATCCTGGCCCAGTCCCAGCCATTGCTCTCAACTATGAAGTGAACAAGCAGATGAAATCTCAATCTCAATCGCTCTCCCTCCTCTGCCTTTCAAAAAACAAAAAAACAAAACAAAACAAAAAAACAAAAAAACAAAGCAAAGCAAAACAAAAAACCTTTAAAAAGATCTTGGATTTCCCTGAATTCTTCAAACTGATCTCAATGAATGAGCTTCTGGTTATAAAAAATATGGTTTTATTGCACAGCTCCCATACTAGGTCTGTTCTCTGCATCCTGACAAAACTCCCATTATACACTAAGTAAATTATCCAGAGATAATAATCAAGCCTTTCCAGACCCTCGCATCCTCAAATCATACTTAAGTGGTCATGAGCATAGGCAAAGCCTGACAACTCTGCCGCTTACACAGGATCTGTTTCCTACCCATAAATAACTGCCCTGTCTCTGATAGCCCTGCCTAGAACACTGACACTTTGAACTGCAGCAATCATGCTTTCAGCTTTTGCTTCTCTCCTGGGAAAAAAATTTTAATTCTTTTTTCTTAATCTGCCACAAATCTAAACTGGAAGGATTTCTCCGGACACAGTATTCTACACTGATAGATAAGAGCTGTTAGCTGTTAGCTGCAAATCTTTATTGCAAATGTGAAAGCAATTAATGATGATAGCCAGCTTAGTCATGCCCAGATTTACCCACTCAAACTGTTCTAAAGAACTTTCACCCTCATGCGAAGATTCTCGTGACCGATAACAGGTCACAATTTCTCCTTTGAACATTCTTTTCCAACTCAGCAAATTTAGGCTGGGACACTCACTGCGCATGCACACCATGTTTACAACCTCAGCTCTGAAATACCTGGAATGTACTCAAGCAAAAAAACTGCTAAGTTTAAATTAAAAAAAAATACAACATAGAATATGGCTACAGCTACAAAATCTTGCTGCCACCATATTCATTGTAGGTTGCATTGTGACAGCTCACCATCGATCAGCTTCAACTGTGATAAGAAATACATGACACTCATTTCCCTTAGCATAATGGTTTCCAGTTGGGCCCATTTGGCCACAAAGAACTGCATTTCGTTGTTGTTGTTTTTTTTTTAATAGCTGAGTAGTATTCCATGGAGTAAATGAACCATAGTTTTCTTATCCAGTCTTCTGTTGATGGGCATTTTGGTTGCTTCCAAGTTTTTGTAATTATTGATTGTGCTGCTATGAACATAGGGGTGCATGTTGGTTTCTACATCCCAACTGCCAAGGAGACCACAGGGAATTGGAGTGCCTTTGGAGGCCACCACCATTTGGATCTCCCACATGGGATGGAAGAAGCCCAAATCCTTCCTCACAGGATCCAAGGTCATCAGAACAACAGCCAGGAGCCCTGAGCAGTCCACAGAAACAGAACAGTAAACTTCCTTCGGGACTAGGGAGAGGAGCTTTCTCTGGTCCTTACTTAGTTCCAACTTTGGATCCCTACCCTCTCTTGCAATGACCATCAGGGTCACTCCGGAGGCCCCCCGCCCTCCCCCCCAAAATTAGACTAGATAGACAGAGAACAACAAGGAAAGCTTAGAACCAGACAGGAAATGGTCAGCGTGGACTCACACACACCTTACTAGGTAGGACACAAAAATTAGTTACTCCTCACTAAGGTATTGAAGATTTCTCTGCACACCCCTCCTAAAACTGTTCTGCACCTCAACTGTTGACATATGCCTTGTTAGAGTTATAAGCCAGTTTAGACTATCCTAAAATCTACCAAGTTCAGTAAAATTATGCTTCAACACTATAAACTGCTAAATACTAAAATGAAAATAGACACAAGACAGCTGAATAGTACCCTATAGCCATTTTAAGGTGGATAGAAGCCAGTTGTATATAAACTAAAATTGAAATGTCAATGAAGTAGTCACAGGATGTGGTTAAGAACTTGCATTTTTTTAACATATTGGTTACTCAATACTATGTCAATTAATTCCACAATATTGTAAATTGTTGATGTTATGTTGGGGCTTTTAATTGATCAGGATGATATTCTGCCAGCTCTGCCTTCAGACCAGAGATGGTCTCCCCAAGAAACCGTTGAATTTATCTGGACAATAAGATGCTGGACTCTATGCTTGGTATATGCTTGCAATGAAAGAATCTTGACTGAATTTGAACTGTAATACTGCAACAAGGTGGAGGAATCCACCATGGGAGGAGGGTATGGGGAGGGGTTGGGGGAATCCCAGAGCCTATGAAACTGTGTCACATAATGCAATGTAATTAATAATAATAATAATAATAAACTTGCAAAAAAAATACATGACAAACTTAGCGAGGCTTTTTGAATACACTTTAAAAGGAGGAAATATTTTCCACAGTGTGACTTAAAAGAACCATCAATGGGTGCTAAAGCACCCCAAAACTAGCCACTACTTGGGGAAAGTAATGTTGCTTAAACGTAACAACTGGGTAGGGGTTGCAGTCTAGTACATTGGGCTGCCTCCTGTAGCACCAGCATCCCACACAGACCTTGGTTCGAGTCCTGGTCTCTCCACACGTGCCTGGAAAAGCAGCTGAGGACCCTGCACTCATGTGGAAGACCCAGAAGAAACACCTGACTTCTGATCTGGCCTGGCCCAGCACTAGCAGATGTGTCCATTTGGGTGTGTCTATTTTGCGAGTGAACCAGCAGATAGAAGACTGATTTATTCTCTCTCTCTCTCTCTTTCTTTCTCTTCCAAACTGTAACTTTGCCTCTCAAATAAAAAAATCTTTAAAAATCGAAAAGAGAACTCATAGCTGAGGAGCCGGCACTGTGGCACATGGGAATCCCTCACTGAAGTTTTGGTTCAGAAGATCTGTCTCTCCCTCTCTCTGTCATTCTGCTTTTCAAATAAATGAATCAAACAAACAAGCAATCACTCTTTTAGAGAGATTCCAGCTAACAGCTAGAGCTACAGACGGCGGCAAGTGAAGCTGTAGTGACAGGGAGGCAACTATGGCCATGACCTAGGCTAAATAGGGGATGAAGGGCACTGAGAAATGCTGATAATAATGGAATAAACACCCTGACCCTTCTCTCCTGCCCTTTAGTCTTGCACTCCCATGGTCCAACCCAACTAGAAGCTAAAAAGCAGTAACCCCCAACAGGATGCATGCCATGAGGGTCAGAGCAGGGCAGAGAAGGGTGGAAAAACACTGCGGAGGGAAGACTGGAGAAAGACCAGCATATGCCCTCAGCACTTTTGAACACTGTTGATACAAAAACAGGCTGAGGAAATTGAAGGCAGTTATCTGGTTTATAATTTAAGTCCCACTTACGATGATGCTTTTAAGAGAGATCTTGTTTGCTGAGAGCTCCATATTGATCAAATTGTGTAGATAATTGTTTGTTTACCTACCATTTTACTTTGCCTTCCTGGTCCCAGTCAGTGGGCATGCCTGGAGCTGCAACCTCTTAACTGAGGCTGATTTGAACTTAATTGCTTATCACTCAAAGGGAGGGCACTGCCTGGATTTTTTTTTTTAAGTCCTTCTTGCTGTTCAAATTGCGTCTTGAAATAATGAAAGTTAAAGGGATGCTTTAAAGAAGAACCTGAACTTAAGATTGCCTAGAGCTACATGATTCAGAGGATTCTCTGGCTCTTGACTATTTAGGTGAAGAGAAGAGTAAACATGTTCATAAATGTCAGACATAGCCCCTGTGGGAGCTATTGATGCAGACAGCCAGAGCCAGCATTAAAAAAAAAAAAAAGCATCCAAAGGGCTTGCCTTAATATCATTAAGGACCAAAAGTCTGAGAAAGAGCTGAGGGTAATGTGTTTAAAAACTCTTACCTTTCCCTGATCCGTTGCCTGGCACACAAGGACTTCTTCGAAGGGCCAGCAGCTCTTGAGGTCCCAACAGAAACTTGCCTTTCAGCCAGTGGGCAACAGGGATGATGCACTTCCTATGTCGCCACATGGCACATGCAGTGCCTCACTCTTGAGTTTAAGTCACCCGTCACTTAATAAGGAATCTAACCACATACATTTCTTTTTCTTATGTCTGGGAAACTCCTTCCAATATAAGGATATACTTCAGATTATTATTTTTTTCCCGTGTGCTTTTGTCCCTGTCCCCTCTTCATTCTCACTGATACAGTAAGGACCAAATTCATTATTTTAAAAAAAATATTTATTTATTATTTTTAAAGATTTATTTAAATTTTTATTGGAAAGTCAGATATACGAAGAGGAGGGACAGAGAAGAAGATCTCCCGTTCCCGCAACAGATGGAGCAGCGCTGATCCAAAGCCAGGAGCCAGGAGCCTCTTGTGGGTCTCCCATGCAGATGCAGGGTCCCAAGGCTTTAGGCCATCCTCTACTGCTTTCCCAGGCCACAAGCAGGAGCTGGATGGGAAGTGGAGCTGCTGGGATTAGAACCAACACCCATGTAGAATCCTGCCATGTACAAGGTAAGGACTCTGACCATTTGGCTACTATGCTGGGCCCAAGGACCAAATTCACTCATTTGCGCTACACTGAAGACCAAATAATGGTACGTAAAAAATATTCAGGGGTAAGTAGCTAGCATAATAATCCAGACACTTGTGTGTCCCATATCAAAGTACCTGGGTTCAATTCCCAGCTCTGGGTTATGACCGCAGCTTCCTACAATTACAGATCCTGACAAGAGGTGGTGATGAGAGTAACTCACTGGGGTCCTGCCTCCCTTCTGGGAAGCCTGGATTGAGCTCCTGGCTCTCAGCTTCCGCCTGACAGTCTTGACAACTTGCAAGCATTAGGAGTGGGAACCGACAGACGGGAGCTCTCTTTCTGTGACTCTCTCTTCCTGTCTCTACTTCTCGAATATATCCATTTTAAGAAACATTCTCTCCTAGAGATTAGATGAGACGGAGCATAGGAAAAAATTGGAAGAGATGGTAAAATGGAGATCAAACGGAAGAGGAAAGAGTTTAGAATGGGAGCAGGAAACTTTCTATAACCATGATTAGACTGAAATAAAAATAAACAGAGGGGCTGTTTTGAGCGTGGAGTCCCTTTCTGCCAACTCTGCCAGCTCATAACCTATGGACAACCACACTTCAACAGTATCAGACATTTCAAAGTCTCTTTCACTCACCCCTGCTCCCATCCAACCAAACTATGAGGGCAGGAGATAAGAAAAGAGAATTTCAGCCCTCAGTAAAATGGAACTGAACATGACTGGCTGGAATTATGCTCCTTGAACAAGACAACAGTAGACACACATTTAACTGCTGCATTTTCATTTCAAGAACTATAAAAGAAGGACTGAGCTCAACCACTGTGAATGAAAAGCCTAAATAACAGTGGTTTAACAAAAAAGCATATTATATAAAATAAGTCTAGAAATGCATGCACTCCTTCCAATTAGTGTACCAGCTTCCTTCTAGCTCATGGTCTCAGGTGGCAATGTGTGTTCTTGCTTTTGTGTCTATAAGCCAAGGAGCAGGAAGGAGGAAGGAAATGAGAGGGGGCAGTTCTTCCCTGTAAGAAAACTTCTGGGGCTCAGCGCGATGGCGCAGTGGTTAAGGTCCTCGCCTTGCATGCCTGGGATCCCACATGGGCACCGGTTCTAATCCCGGCAGCCCCGCTTCCCATCCAGCTCCCTGCCTGTGGCCCGGGAGAGCAGTTGAGGACGGCCCAAAGCTTTGGGACCCTGCACCTGCGTGGGAGACCCAGAAGAGGCTCCTGGCTTTGGATCAGCATAGCATCGGCCATTGCGCTCACTTGGGGAGTGAATCATTGGATGGAAGATCTTCCTCTCTGTCTCTCCTCTCTGTATATCCGCCTTTCCAATAAAAAAACAATAAAAATAAATCTTTACAAAAAAAAAAAAAACTTCTGGAGTTGGCATTGTGGTGCAGCTGATTCGGCTGTTACCTACAATTCTGGCATCCCACGAGTGCCAGTTTAAGTCCCTGCAGCTCCACTTCCAATCCAGCCCCGTGCTAACATAACGCACCTGGGAAACTAGTGGAAGATGCCCAAAAGCTTGGGTCCTAGCCACCTATGCAGGAAACATGGATGGGGTTCATGGCTCCAGCCACTGGTGTAGCCCAGCCCTGAATGCTGCAACCATTTGATGACCAAAACCGTGGATAGAAGATCTCTCTCTCTCTCTTCTGTTCTCCCTCCCTCCTTCCCTCTCCCGCCTCTGCCTTTTAAATAAATAAAATAAATCTTAAAATATTAAAAGAAAAAGAAAACTTGGAAGTTTGACTTGACATTTCCAATACTATCTGTTGATTAGAAGTTAGTTGCGGGTGCAATAGTGTAGTGGTTAAAGTCCTTGCCTTGAATGCGTCAGGATCCCATATGGGCATCGTTTAATTCCATTTTCCACAAACATTTTAGGGGTTGGTACTGTAGCATAAAGGGATAATGCTGGGATCTCATATGGGTACTGCTTCAAGCCCAGGCTACTCCACTTCCAATCCAGCTCCTGGCTAGTATGCCTGGAAAGGCAGTAAAGATGGTCTAAACCGTTGGGTCCCTTTACTCACATAAAATACCCAGATGAAGCTCCTGGCTCCTGTCTTTGGCCTGTCCTAGCCCCAGCTATGGCAGTCATTGGGGGGAGTGAACAAACAAATGGAAGACCTTTCTCTCTCTCCCTCTGTCTCTACACTACTGCCTTTCAAAAAAAATTAAAAATAAATAAAAAATAATAAGGCCCTTTGTATTTGTACTACATATAGAAGATGTAATTTCCACAAACCATTCAGGGACTGACTTAATTCACAGCTGGGCCCAATCAAGAAGAGCTACTGCTATCATGGCCAACGACATGATTTGCATGACTCAGGGGGAAAGGAAAGGCAGAGCTCCTTGGTCAAAACTGACATCCATAAGGCTATAAGCAAATGGAACAAATTTTGGATGACAAGTGACATGCAAACTACCCCAGTCTCTTCAGCTCATATGCATACTCCATATCCCTAGTTTCACTGGCTTTGTTTACAAAATGTAGGTTTAGGAAGCCAGTATGGTGGCTCAACAGGACAATCCTCTCTGTAGCAGCAACATTCCATGTGGGCACTAGTTCATCTCCCGCCTATTCTACTGCACATCCCATCCAGCTCCCTGTTTATGGCCTGAGAAAACAGGAGAGGATGGCCTAAGTCCTTGGGATCCTACACCCATGTGGGAGACTCAGGGCAGGCTCATGGCTTTGGATCAGCTCAGCTCCAGCTGCTGTGGCCATTTGGGGAGTGAACTAGCAGATATAAGGGGTATGTGTGTGTGCTTTCTCCACTCTGTAAATCTACCTTTCAAACAAAAAAAAAAATCTTTAAAAATGCATTTTTAAAACAAAAGTTAAGGGCCTGGCGCGATGGTGCAGTGGTTAAGGTCCTCGCCTTGCACACCCAGGATCCCATATGGGCACCGGTTCTAATCCCGGCAGCCCCGCTTCCCATCCAGCTCCCTGCCTGTGGCCCAGGAAAGCAGTCAAGGACGGCCCAAAGCTTTGGGACCCTGCACCCGCGTGGGAGACCCAGAAGAGGCTCCTGGCTTGGAATCAGCATAGCATCGGCCGTTGTGCTCACTTGGGGAGTGAATCATCGGACAGAAGATCTTCCTCTCTGACTCTCTTCTCTGTATATCCGCCTTTCCAATAAAAAAAAATTAAAAAATAAATCTTTAAAAAAAAAAGAAGTTAACAATTTCAGAAGAACGATAGCAGGACACGAAGGGTAAGGCACTGTGTCTGCTCAGATAACATGCCACTATGCTACTCACCTCTCCAAGAAAGTACTCTACGGCTAGCATCGTGGTTCAGCAGATTAAATCTGATACTTGCAATGTCAGCATCTCTTATCAAAATGGCAAGTTAAGTCCAATCTGCTCCACTTTTGATCCAGCTTCCTGTTATAATACTTAGGAAAGCAGTGGGAGATGGCACCAGAATGTGGGCCCCTGATATCCACGTAAGAGTGAAGGATGGTGTTCTGGGATCCTGGCATCAGTATGGCCCTTCCCCAGCCATTGCAGCCATTAGGGAGTGAACTGGTGAATAGAAAAAAATCTGTCTCTCCCACTCTGCCACACTGTTTTTCATGAAAGGGCTTGGCCCATCGTGAGCCCAAGAACCAAGATTGGGAGCAGCCCAGACCAGGACAAAATACGGTACCCACTAGCATACATTTGGTGCAGGTCAGGGGCAGGCCAGACTGGGTCAGTCCATATCACCAACTGGTGAATCCGAGTGCCAGAATGGAGTGTGGGTCAGGCCGGGTCAGGGTGCAATACCAGCCAGTCCACATGAGGGCTGGGATTGGGGGCTGGCAGGGCTGGGCTAGGCTGTAGCCCCCACCAGCATGAGTTGGAATTGGGGGTGGGCCTGGCTTGGCCCACCAGGCTGAGGTGAGGGGACTGTGACTGGGCCGCAGCGCCCAACCAGCACATGTGAAACATGGGTGGTGATGGGGATAGCGCCCACCCTGCTGCTGAGCCACTATTCCCACTGGTGAGCATGAGAGCTGGAATGGGGGCAGATCAGGCTGGGCAAGGCCACATCGAATGGCCTACATGTGAGCTGGATCATGGAAGTCAGGTTGGGCTGATTATACCTTCTGGTACATGCATAAACCAGGGTCAGTGTGGATTGATTGGGCTTTGCTGTATCATCAACTGGTAGATGCTGGCACAAGGGCCAAATTCTGTCAGGCGCAGGCATGGCCTAGACAGATGGTGGCACCCACTGGCACCAGTGTGGATTGGATAGTGGGGCTGGTTGGGATGAACTGGGCTTCAATACCCATCAACATGTATGAGAGCTGAATGGGATGTGGGACAGACCAGACCAGTCTGCTGTATACTGGCAAGCACAGGAACCAGGGCAGGGGCGGGCCTGGTGGGGGTTTTTGTGGGTCACTCCAACTACACTGCAGCTCCTACTGGTTTATGTAAAGGCTGAGTATGTGGTGGGCAGGATCAGGCTGGGTTCCAACACCATCAGGCTTCGTAAAACACAGGGCTGGAGACAGAACTGACCCAGCAATTGCAACTACCAGTGTGTGCGTAGGCTGATTTGGGTGACAGACTGTGCCGGACCCTGTATTGGCAAACACACACAAGAATCAGATCTGGGATGGCCTCAGATGAGGTTTCTTGGACAATTCCCTACCAACTGCTGGACTCAGAACCCTAACCATGGAGAGAATTGCAGGTTCCATGTCAGAGCTGGGCCTCCTCAGTCGCTCAGACGGAGCAGAGGACAGCATATCCAAATGTACATGGAGGATATGGCAGTACATCGGAGCCTCCAGAGGACACCTGGTACCATGGCAGAGGATGGAGGACAGAACAAATTGATCAACTACCCCAGCCAATCATTGGCAGTGAAGATCTGGGCAGACAGAGACACTAAGGTGGACTATAGCAGCCAGTGGATTCGGGAGAGATTTCATCGTGATTGGAGTGGCGGGATTGCCAGCAATTCAGGACTGTTGAACTATCAAAACTTGCCTATAAAACTGTATCACATAATACAATGTTAATAACAATAAAAAAAAAAGAAAAGGAATAATGGAAAGGCACAGGTGAAGTCATTCCGGTGATACATTTTTTTAACCATGATATTCAAGATATGATTTCAATAAATCATGAAGTCAATGATTAAAAAAAAAAAAAAAACCTCTTGAGAAATTCATGGTGTTGTAAATTTCTGTTTTTCTTCCTGTTGTTGATTCTGTATTGTGGCTTTTCATTTAAGGGGGATGTGTGGTGACTGTAATGGAGACTATCATGTCCAGATGTGAGGATGCAGTGCAGTGTGCATCTCTACTTCCAGATCAAAATGGACTCCAAATGAAACTATTAGCTGTATCTTGACAATGGGAGGCTGGACTGTCTGCCATTATTCATATCTGCAATGATGAACATGTGACTATTTATGAAGAGCTATGCTATAGTAATAATATAGGGGAATTCAGTGGGGGAAGGGGATTTGGGGAGGAGGCAGAGGAAATAAAAACAAATAAATAAATAAATAAATATATTTTAAAAAATAACTGAAATAGGGCCCGGCATGGAAACCTAGTGGCTGAAGTCCTCGCCCTGCACACGCCAGGATCCCACATGGTCACTAGTTCATGTCCCAACAGCCGCACATCCCATCCAGCTCCCTGCTTGTGGCCTGGGACAGCAGCCAAGGATGGCCCAAAACCTTGGGACTCTATACCCATGTGGAAGACCCAGAAGAAGCTTCTGGATCCTGGCTTCATATCAGCTCAGCCCTGCTATTGCAGACACTTGGGGGGTGAATCAGTGCACACAAGATCTTCCTCTCTGTCTCCCTACTCTGTATATCTGACTTTCCAATAAAAATAAATCTTTAAAAAAATAAATAAATTTTTAAATAAAATGATTGAAATAAAGTCTTTTGACATAAATCTTTTGCCTGTGTTTGTATTTTTTTTTTAAGATTTATTTATTTTATTGCAAAGCCAGATATACAGAGAGGAAGATCTTCCATTCAATGATTTACTTCCCAAGCGGCCACAATGGCTGGAGCTGAGCCAACCTGAAGTCAGGAGCCAGGAGCTTCCTCCAGGTCTCCCATGTGGGTGCAGGGTCCCAGGCCACAAGCAGGGAAGTGGAGCTGCTGGGATCAGAACTGGCACCCAAATGGGACCCTGGCACATTCAAGGCGAGGACTTCAGCTGCCAGGCCACTGTGCCGGGCCCTGTGTTTGTATCATTAGAAAGAATTTTATGAAATAGCAGTGGTAGTCTGTAAAAGGGAACATTTGTAAGGCTTTTGATACACATTGCTAAATTGCTTTGTTAATGAATTTACACCAATGTATGATCTCAAGGTTAGTTAAGAGAGCTTTTCATTGCAATCTTTTTCATTTCTGAAACAACATAAGAAGAGTCACTTCAAAGAGAAAATCATTGGAGAATTTAGGAAATGAAAGCCCTTATAGATTTTACCAGCTCCTTCATTCCACTTACACCTGGAGACTTTATTTTTGCCAGTTAACACTGTTACAAGCAGAAGGACAGAGCCTAAAGATACTATCAAGTTAAAAAATAAAAAGGGAGCCACAGATTCTGAAATCTGGAACTGAAAATGGCAAACCTGATGCTTTGTTGTGAAAAACAAGGTATCTGATTCATAGTGTGGCCCTAACTGAAGCCTCCAGGTGTTTTAGTCTCTTCTAGTTACCACTCCAGATATACACTCCGCTCTTTTCCACACTGTTTCGTGACATGAGAGGCTGCCTCGTCTGGTCTTAACTGGTTAGTATTTGCTCTGGCCTCTAGTTAGTTCAATCTGGGCTGAATCCTGATTCAGCTTATCCCTTGGGGAGATAACAGAGAAAAGATAAGTTTCATATATATTATATTATATTATATTATATTATATTATATTATATTATATTATATTATATTATATAAAGGTATTTTTATATTTTATATATAAAAGATATATAATATATAATAAAAGGTGTTTTCTATATATTATATATAATACATATATATATATAAAATACCTTTTATTTTTGATGATGTTTAATAGTTGAGAAGGATGCATGCCCATGTGGACCACCAAATAGAGTGGGGAGGGAAAGTGGATGAGACAACTGCCTCTGATCACCGTTTTTCTTCCTATGTCTGCAGAAGGTGGGGAGAGGAGAGAGGGCCACTCCCAGCAGCCCAACTGCATCAGTACCCAGGAATGGGGGATGGTCCCCCGATGTCACCCTCAATGAACTGGTTGTCATGTCCCCAACTGCAGGCCTCGATGAACTGGTTGTGATGTCCCCATATGCATCTGGGCATGCTGTTTGCTGGACAGGCTTCAATAACCGAGACCCAGTTCTTTTTTGTATTATTTTTTTCTAAGATTAATTTATTTATTTTTATTGGAAAGTCAGATATACAGAGAGGAGGAAGAGAGACAGAGAGGAAGATCTTTCATTTACTGATACACTCCCCAAGCAGCCACAATGGCTGGAACTGCATGGCTCCGAAGCCAGGAGCCCAGAGCCTCCTCTGGGTCTCCCATGCTGGTGCAGGGTCCCAAGGCTTTGGGCTGTCCTTGACTGCTTTCCCAGGCCACAGGCAGGGAGCTGGATGGGAAGTGGGGCAGCCGGGATTAGAACCAGCACCCATATGGGATCCTGGTACATGTCAAGCAAGGACTTTAGCCACTAGGCTACTGCACTGGACCCAAACCCAGCTGCGCCACATCAGCCTATATACTGGTAGTTGCAGTCACCTGGTCAATTTTGTCCCCCAGCTTCATCTCATACACGAACCAATGGATGCCGTGGCCCAAACTAACCTGCCACCATACATTCTGTCCTCACACACATCAGCAGGAACTAGAGCCTAGTTAGAACGACCCCCCAATAACCCACCTAGGCCTAGCCCCAACCCTGTTTCTTGCACATGCAAATATGTGCATCAGCCTGTCCCAGCCTGTCCCACATCACATTCAGCTCTCGTATATACCAATGAGCATTGGAGCCTAGCTAAACCCAACCACTCCCACTATCCAGCCCACACTCATGCCAGCAAGCGTCACCATCTGTCTAGCTAGACCTGCCCCCAGCCCTGGTTCTCATGCTCACCAGTGGGAATTGCAACCCATCAAAGTGGTGCCCACGGTTTCCTTATGGGCCCACTCCCAGCCCCAGATCTTGCACTTTCCAGGTGGTTCTACAGTCTAGTCTGACAGGACTTGCCCCAGTCTTAACACCTGCCAGTTCACACTGCGGCAAAGCCCAACCAGCTGGCACTTACTCCGGCTTATGCGAGTACCAATGTATGTGGTCACTTAGCCCAACTTGGCTCTTCCCTTTACCCAGCTCCTATGAAGGCCCTGCCCAGCCTGGTATGACCCCAGTCACAGTGTTCATGCTCACCAGTAGGAGCAGTGGCCCAGCAGGGGAGCCCCACAGTGCCCCTGCTGGGCTCACCATCCCTATACCAGATCTTACATGTGCTGGTGGGAGCTGTGGCCCAGACTGGCATGGCTCGCTTCACCTCAGCATCCATAAGCAGGTGCTGCAGCCTGGTTCGGCCTAGCCTGTCCCTGTTTCCAGCTCATGCTGGAGGGTGCTACAGCCTAGCTCAGCCCAGCCAGCCCCCAGTCCTGGCCCTAATGTGAACTGTCTGGTGTTGTGACCCAACCAGTCTGTCCTACACCTCATCCTGGTTCTCAGATCTGTCAGTGGGTGCTATGAACTGGCCCAGCCTGTCCTGCCCCCAGATCTGATCCATACTATGCCAGTGGGTACTATAACCTGGCTTGGTCTGGGCTGCTCCCAGCCTTGATTCTTGCACTCACCTGCAGGGACTGCATCCTGACAGAGTTCCCCAAGCTCCTTCATACGTTCATGTCCAAGTGCCAGATCTCACACACACCAGTGGGTCCTTGGACACGTCTCACTTGGCCTAACTCCTGTCCTGACTGGAACAGCAACCCTGCCTGACCAGCCCACACCTATTCCAGCTCTTATTGTTGGGTGCTACAGCCCAGCCATACCCGATCCACCCACACCCCCAGCTCTCGCATGGTTCAGCAGGAGCAGATATCTAGCCCAGCCTGGCTTATATCTATCCAGGCTCTCACAAGCACCAGTGGGTACCCAGTCTACACTTTAGCCATGTTAAGTCCAGTCCACCGCCCCCATTTCAGGTCTTGCTTTCTCCAGTGAAAACCACAATCCAGCCAGGGCATCCCGTTAGCTCCCTGATCAGGCCTGCTCTCACCCCCAAACTTGCATGTGTCAGTTGTTGCTCTGACCCGGCCTGGCACAGCCCATCACCTGTCTTGGCCTTTGCCATCATATGCTGCAGCCTGGCCTGGCCTGGCCCAGCCTGCCCCTTGTCACCAGTCCCAACTCTCACTTGTGGGTACTATAACCCAGCCCTGGTCAGTTTGCATCCATCCCTGGCTTTCACACACACTGGTAGGTGTGACAGCTCAGCATATCCTGCACACTATCCTGGCTCCACTGTATGCCAGGGTGTCATTGTTTGGCCTAGCCGTGCCCATCCCACCCCCTCCAGAACCAACCCACACATTTGCCAACAAATGGAGTTGCCTTGCTCAGCCTGACCAACACCCAGGCTTGGGAATCAAGTGCTCACCAGCAGGAACTTTAGCCCACCAAGGGAGTTCCGTAAGTTCCCCTAGCAGGCCCACCCCTAGACCCAGATCACACATGTGTCAGTAAGTGCTAGGCCCTTACCCAGCATAGTCTGCCCTCTCTGTCTCAGCCTTTGTATTTGCTGGTAAATATTGTGACCTGGCCCACCCCTCTCCATACTCTTGAGTGTGCCTACAGGCGCTGCAGCCTGGGCCAGCCTAGCCTGTACCCCTATTCCAACACTCACTGTTGGGTACTATGATCTAGCCCTGCCAGGTAGGCCCCCAGCCCTAGCTTTAGTGTGGGCCAGTGGGTGGTAGTCAGTGGTGGTCAGTGTTAACTAGCCTAGCTCAAGTCACCCATGTGGGTGAGTGCATCAGTCTGATCCAAAAAGGTCCTCCAGCTTCCGCCTTTCAAATCACTTGATCCCAGCCCTTTTGTCTACCTGCAAGTACAGTGGCCTTATCAGTGTAAGTCCCCCAGAAGTCATTCCTCACCTGCAATATACTCCCTCAGCAGTCCTCCCTCCCACACATTCCCATACCCCCTTCCCTGAGCAATCCACAGTCCCTCTGTACCAGAGTGCACGGGTTCCCCAGCCCAGTCTTCCAGTAAGGTAGTGTGCTGGCTTAGACCTCTGCCTGTCCACTGGGGACCCAAGACCTGATCCACACGTGGTCTTCTGGCATACATGCTGGCCTGGGACGCAAGTGCATGTGTGTGGCCCCAGGTCTGATCTACTAACACACGACACTAGCGTGGGGCCTTCCCCCCCACACACACTCATGCTTGGGACCGAAACACGTGCACAATACAGGCCTGTTCTGACAGCCCCCAGTGCGAGTCCCCAGACCTCAGAGCTCAAGGAAGAGAGAAAAGCAAATGAAGCATTTGGAGGCTCCCAGGACAACTCTTAAATAGCAAAGCTACACAGTGAAAGCGAACAGATTGACGCCCATGCATCTTTTACCTCCTGAGATGAGGAAAACTTACCCAACCACAGAAGCATATTGAGGAGACCAAGGAACAGTGCTTACACATGGTCATATTGGAGCCTGAAAGTGAAAAAAAATACCAAAATTAATATAATGCCTTTATTTAAAATTATGCTGAGCTGGGTGTTTGGTCTAGTGGTTAAGAGGCTGGGAAAGATGCCTGAGTTCCATATTGGAAACCTGGGCGTCAATATCACGCTCTACTGATCCTAGCTTCCTGCTAATACAGACCCTGGAAGACAGCAGATGATGGCTCAACTGAGTTCCTGCCACCCACGTGGGAGAGCTGTGTCATGTTCTTAGAGCCTGACTCCAGCCCTGAAAACTATGGATATTCAGAGAACAAAACTGGCATACAGGATTGGTCCCTGTCTTCCTGCCTCGTGAATAATAAAGTCCTTTAAAAAATGTGATATTTTGCTTATCACGTTTTTTGGGCATGTTTAAAAAGATATATTTACTTACTTACTTATTTGAAAGGCAGAGTGATAAGAAGAAAGAGATTTTCCATGCACTGTTTAACGTCCTAAATGGCTGCAGTGGCCGGGGCTGGGCCAAGCTGAAGCCAGGAGCCTAGAACTCTAACCGATCTCCCACATGTATGCCATCGGCCCAGGCACTTGGGCAATCTTTTACTGCTTTCCCAAGCACTTTAGTATGGGTCTGGATCAGAAGTATAGCAGCCAGGTCTCAAGCTGGTCCTCATACAGGATACCAGCATTGCAGGTAGTTGCTTAATTTGCTGTACCACAAGGCTGGCCCCTGCATTTGCTTTTTAAAATATTGAACTAAAATATCTACTAGATCATTGAATTGGTTATGCTCTATTCAACCTTGTTTCTCAGGAAATCACCTTGTTTGCTTTACTCTCATAGGCTAGGACTACCACAATTTCCATCTTTGACTCCACACTTCCCCTTATATTAATGCCTAATTCTGTTGGCTCTAGCTGGAAAATATTCCCCAAATATGAGTACTTCCAAATACTTCCAGTTACACAACCAGGTTTAAGCCACTGTCATCTCTCACCTGCTGTTCTGGTGACTCTTCCCGTATAACTAACACATCCTATCATCTTAAAGCATAGTAGTACAAACTAGCCACCCCTGAATTTTGTGCACATCTTTGTGCATTGAGACTTCAGGAAGGAGTTGGCTGAGTTCTTATTTGAAACCTCCAAAGTCACTGCAGATAGGTGTTAGCTTATGTTACAGTGCTCGCAAGGCACAGCTGGACTGCATGGCCCAGATGGTTCACTCATGGCTACAACAGCTGATGGTAGTTTTTAGCCATAAGCTCATCTTAGGCTATTCACCAGAATACTTAACACACAGTCTTTCCGGCATGGAAATCTCAGTGGAACTTCTTGGAACTTCTACATGGTGGCCAGCTTCTCAGGGCAAGCACCGCAAAAGAAGCAAGCAGAAATCTCACGACTTTTGTGCCTGTCTTGATCTGTTCTGGCAGCTATACTAAAATAGTTTAGAGTGTTTTATATCTATCCGTATGTGTGTGTATATATATAGATTCACACACACATAGATAGGTATAGGTAGATATATAATTATTTGAAAGGCAGAAAAACAGAGAAAGAGACACACAGAGAGATTCTGTTCATAGTTTCAATCTGCAAATGGCTGCAATGGCCAGGACCGGCCCAGGTGGAAGTCACATGGATAGCAGGGACCTGAGCACTCAGGCTGTCTGCTGCTTTTATCAGGCGCATCAGCACAGAACAAGATCAGAAGTAGAGCAGCCAGGACCGGAACCAACACTCATATGGAATGTCAACATCACAGGCAACAAAATGTCAACTCCTAGACATTTAGATTTATAAAGAGCAGAATTCACTGCTCATGATCTAGAAGATAGGAAGTCTGAATCAAAGGTATCAGCAGAACCACTGTCTGCTGAGGGCTCGTTCTTCACAAATGGCACCTTCTATGTGTCCTCGTATCATGGAAGTGTCCTCATATAAAGGCGCAAACATGCTCCTTGAGCATTTTTAAAAGGCCATTGGTGGCTAATGTGGTGGCATAACAAGCTAAGCCTCTGGCTGTGATTTCTTATGTGTGTCAGCCTGTGTCATGGCTGCTTTACTTCCCATTCAGCTCTGCTTGTGGCCTGGGAAAGCAATGAAGGATGACCCAAAGTCTTGGGGCTCTGTATCCACGTGGGAGATCTAGAGGATGCTCCTGGCTCCTTGCTTCGGATCAACTCACCTCTGACCACTATAGCCATTTGGGGAGTGAATCAGTGGATGGAAGATTCTCTGTCTTTCCTTCTTTCTGCAACTTTGCCTTTCTAATAAAAGCAAATTTAGAAAACACTGACAATAAAAATTAAACTTTAAAAGGGAATTATTTTCTTTCACAAGGCTTATCTTCCAAAGGCACCATCACGTAATACCATCATCATAGGGGTTAGGTAGTAACGTGAATTTTTTTAAAGATTTAATTTATTTGTATTGGAAAGTCAGATATACAGAGGAGGAGAGACAGAGAGGAAGATCTTCTGTCTGCTGATTCATTCTCCAAGTGGCCACAATGGCTGGAGCTGCACGGATCCAAAGCCAGGAACCCAGAGCCTCCTCCAAGTCTCCCACGCGGGTGCAGGGTCCCAAGGCTTCGGGCCATCCTCGACTGCTCTCCCAGGCCACAGGCAGGGAGCTGGATGGGAAGAGGCTGCCAAGATATGAACCTGCGCCCATATGGGATCCTGGTGTGTGCAAGGTGAGGACTTTGGCTGCCAAGCTACTGCGCCAGGCCCAGTAGCATGAATTTGGGCAGGTGGGTGACACATACATTCAGACCTTAGAAATGACCTAGCCTCAGAAGTCACACAGCATCACTTCCACCAAACTGTCCTGTTAATAAACAATGGAGAGAAGCAAGATTTATCTGAGTATTCACTTTTTAAAAAATACAGTTCAGCTCACATTGCAAGTCTTCATAGGTTCACCGAAGCCTCCAGTCTCACAAAAACTACCAACTGTGTGAGGCATCCATCTGCTGCACGGGATACAGGACAAAGACCATGATTCACTTCAGGGCAACAGCCAGTGTTTATCTGCAACAGAGTCTTACGAGCAGGTCAGAGTGCACCAAGTAACTGAAGTGTGGCTATTCCCTTCAGTCTCCGAAGCAGTAGCTCAGGCTCAAGCAAAGAAATTTCATATCAGGCAAGTGTGTAACCTAGCCTGGGTTAACGATCTTATGCTTATAGGAATAGGCATATTTTTAGGGTTATTCATATGGGACATGGTAACAGTCACCACACTCAAGGAAGCCAAAATTATGGCACCTGGATGAGATGGCACTTTTGTTTTGCCAATAGAGACAATTTTAGCATCAAAAATAACTATGGTGATAACAAATAAAAGCATTACGCCTTACAGTCGTTTCTGAGGGCTTCGGGGATAACACATTCAGGTTTAGGAGAATAAGGAAAAGCTGATCTTCAAGGACAGGATTAAACTGGCACGAACATATGCACTTGGGGCTAGCACTGTGGCCAAGCCAGTTTAACCTGCTGCCTATGATACATCACGCCACATCGGTGTTGGTTCTGTCCCGAGTTCACCAAGTCGCCTGGGAAGGCATTACAAATAGCCCATGTACTCGGACCCCTGCCACGCACATCAGACACCCCCGCCGGGTGCAGACTCCTGCTGTAGCCCTCTGAGGCATCTAAAGAGTGAACTAGCAGCTAGAATCTCTCGCCGCCACCCTCTCCCCCATCGCCGTCATGTAACTGTGCCTTTCAAATAAATACGCAAACTTTTTATATATGCACCTGATATCCGAAAGAATGTGAAAAGACTTGTTTTACTTTCCTTGACGTTCACTTAATTTTTTTTTTCTTTTGCAAAAGCAGAGTTACAATTTCGCCTCCCACTTCCCCGCCCCCTGAAGAAGTCGCTTAGCCCGTGAGGAAGCCGCGAGCTCAGAATTCATCCGGGTCTCCCACATGTGCAGAGGGGTCCAGTTTCCCGCTGCTTCCTCAGGTGCATTGTGGGGAACGGACTCTAAGTGGGGAAGCCGGGACTCGAACCCGCGCCAATACGGGGGAACCGGGAGGGAAGGTTTAACCCGATAAACCACAACGCCGACCCCTCGACTTTCATTTTTACAGCGTAATTTCACATAAACTGTGACAACTATAGCATTTTTCTGGCTTACTTGCTTGGCTTAGCCTGAAAAACGCAGTGAAGCAACACGTCTTTCCGAGCTTAAGCTCCTCCCCCTCTCCCGGGGAGGACGTACGGCTACGCAGATCTCGCTGAGCGTACGTGAGGTCGCAGCTGGACCAGACCAAGTAGAGCATATGGGGGTCACAATATTGCCCTCTGTGTACATTTTATTCAAATACGTCTTACATACGCCCACTCGGTGTACGCTCCTTTTAGTTAAATCGTTAGAATTTATGAATGTGGTTGAAACCCCGCAGGCCCGCACCTACATCCACTCCCTTACGCTTGCGTGTTCACAGGGCGCCCCCCTGAAGTGGTATCGCCTAGTCTCCAACGGTCAAATTTCCAGAGCGCGCCGCCCGCCAAAGGAGAAGGCGGAGCGTTGGCCGCGACGACGCCTCTTGGCGCTCTCCGCCCTCCAGTGGGCCGGCCGCTTCTGGGCGGGTCTTCGAGACTACAGGCCCAGCCCTGGGTCTGAGAGGCGAGCTCGGTTGGGGCAGGTTGTAAGGGGGCGGAACAGCTACGCCCGCAGTCCGTCCGATTTAGAACCATGAGCGCTCCCAGTCAGTCAGCTTCTCCCGGGGGCGGGGGCAGGGCCAGAGGCAGAGGCAGGGCCAGAATCAGGGAAGGCGGCGGGGTTGGCGGGAGGGAGCGAGAGGTTGTCATTGCTACCGAAACTGGGATTTCACCTGTCCCGGTGCCCAGTACAAGCGACGAAACGGGCCATCCCTCCACTTCCGATTCGTCCGAGTATAGTATCCGTTCTGAGTGGCAGACGCTCTCGCGGCCGCCGTTCGTTTCCTCAGAGTCGAGTACGTCCTCACGGGAACCGGCCGACTCGTGGAGCTCTGGCGTGTCCGCTCATCTCAGCAGCAGTGTTAGCCGGGCTACTGATTCCGACACTAGGATTGGCCGTTGGGGGTTTAGTGTCCTCAACCCGAGGAATCGGATCTTAGAGCCCGCCACTCACTTAGAGGTTTCGGAGGGGGCTGCTCCTCCCACTAACCCAAACACCGACATTTTGGGCTTACCGGTAGCACAAACTATCGTCCCGCTTTCTGATTCTGTTATGTCAATTCAAGGATCCTCACAGCCCTCTTTATTGAGCACCCCCCCTAGTTTGGGTGATTTGCGTTCAGAAGCTATTGATGAAGGGTCAGTGCCCGGTTCCCAGGGAGGGTTGATCGAAGAGCCCATCCCGGCTTCAGAGCCCAGCTATCGCTGGTTATCGGAGCCAGAGCTTCCCACAGAGAACCGCCCCTCACCGGCCTCTGTGCCACCCACTGCGACAGCTCGTAACAGAACCCGAGGGCAGGGATTCCACAATCCCCCGGCGCCTGGTTATCCGTGGGTGTCAGTGTTAGGGCCCCCTCTTCCCAGATACTTTTCCCAACTGTCTGTGCAAGGGCCCCGTGTACCCCATAACACCCCTCATGGGTCTGGCCAGCACTCGATGACCAGCCGGGATTCGATAGAACAACCTTCACGTAATTTCCCGTCTCAGATATCGATCCCAGTGCCTACTGTACCGTATAACACCCCACGGGCGTCACTGCAAGGGCCCAACACCTTCCCAGCGCCGGGCTGCAACCGCCTGTCTCTAGAAGGCTCGGCTCCGCCCCCCGGCGCTCCCTGGGTGTTAGCACATGGATCTGCCCCGCCCGCGGTGGCCGGCCCCCACTGGGTATTATTAAGAAGGCCGACTCCGCCTTCGTGCTGCCCCCGGGTGTCCGCAGAAAGGTCTGCCCCACCCTTGCCAGTGCCGGCTCAAATACCCACGCCCCGGGAGAGCCAGCAGCCAAGAATGGCGAATCAAGAGAAGGCGATCCACATGTTCGACGTAGTGGTGATTGGAGGCGGTATATCAGGTCAGTGTGAATTTAGTGATGGCCTGAAGGAAGAGCCCTGGCTGGCCTGGGATGGGGGCAGCAGCGCTGTGATTTGGGGAGGGGGATCTTTCTGTTGCCCGACATCAGGCTCAGATCCTGCAAGGTGGAAGAGGGGGATTTGGACCAGTCCTGTGGGTGATGTACTCTGGGGGTGACAAGGACAGTTAGTGCTTCTATTAAATGCAATATGTAATTCGCTTTTGCTATGCAGTTACGGTTAGCATTTTGTGTGAATCCTGCAGTTTTGTGAGGTGGGAGCCAAATGCACGGCTGCTTCCCCAAAGCCAAGCGGCTGGGGTCTGGGAGTTTCCTTCACTCTGCTGAGGTCAAATTGCCTAGCTGGCGAGGGGCTGACGCCTTTCTCTCCCATTCAAGACCCATACTGCCAGTTCCCGATGTCTCACTGATTTCATAGCCCTTGCCCTAAGCAGAAAGCTCAGCATAGGATTTCTGTAGTATTGAGCAGTAGTAGTAGCAATAGAATTTCAATGCTGCACGGCTCTAAGCACTGCTGAGAGGATTCAGTAGACCAGGAGCAAGGAGGCTGAAGCCTTCAGGAAAAGTTACAATTCAACAAAGACAACAACAAAAAGGCAGCGGTGGGGGAGGGGCGGGCTCTTAGTTTTCAGAACTTGCTGGTCCTTTTAAAGGGGTTTCAGAAAAGTGTAGGATATTCATTGCCCACAAGTAATTCCTTTATGAAGCAGGTGCCCAGGGGAGCTCTGGGAATGCCCTTTGATGAAGAACTCCCACTTGCCTGAATTTTGCCCGGTGTTCCTGGTTTGGGTTTGTGGCTGACCAGATGAGTGGTGTGTGAGACTTCTGTTTGTCATGTCGTTGATACCTTAAACTATCATGTGTGTTGTCAGAATTGGTAGCATATTTGAAATGTCAAAATTGTGTTTCAACCCCCAGCTATCATCTTACTCTGACCTGTCCCTCTGCTCTCTGAAATCTTAAACATTTCGGAGAGATTCCTAAATAATTTAGAAAGAGGGAAAAGAAGGTGGAGGAATGAATGGGCCCAACAGTAGCCAGTGTTACATTTATGGGAGATGGAAATAAAGTGTGAAGTTTAATTTGGTGCAAAAAAATGTATTAATTCTTGTATATAAGTCTTCAAAAAGTCCATGGAAACTGAGCATTATAAAAAGGCTCTGCTTCCCATCCTGATCATCTATGTAAACATCAGCAAAAATTTAAATTTAAATTTAAAAAAAGCTCTGCTATATTTTAAGATGGATTTATACCAAAATAAGCTTACATTTTTATGCTATTTTTTCCACAAACTTTTTGAAATCCCTTTGCATAGTCCCTGCAAGGAGACTGTGAACATGCTTACAAAATTAATTATAGGTGCAGATAGCTTTTGACTTCTGTTGTTCAGGATAAACAGTCGATCAGCAGAGAAAAGATGGGCCTGGAGTGTTGCTTTGACAATGGCAGCCTCTACCAGGGAAAGCATGTCTCTGGTGGGTCATCATCAGAAGCAAGCAGAGCCTAGCGTGAATAGTAAGAAAAAGGAGCATTTCGTTTTTTCCCTTCATTTATTCTTTCATCATTCATTTATTTAGCCTACACTTGTTGAGTGACTGTGAAGAAGTGGACTGGTGTTTCCAGAAAGCCTGGGCTTTCCAGGCAAGCCTCCTAGATGCAGTGTGATTATTGATCATTGGGGAATAAATACGATTGTAATGTGTTGTATAAATTAATTATGAGTTATGCCTTCCCTCCCATTTCTATACCATCCGTATTCCACAATAAATTCAGTGTTTTGGGGGGTGGGGCAGATTTGATTCTTGTGTTTTTTTCTTGGTATGTCTCCAGGAATACCTAAAGAGTGTTTTGTCTTTTATTTTTTTGTCTCCCTTTTGACCACGCTTTACTCCCCAGCACTTACTTGGTCAGTAGCAGAGGCAGATTTAGCATGCAGCTGATGGGCTTCATACCTGATGGCCTTTCAAACTACGGGTCCCTTTTGATTCTTATTCAAAATAAATAGCTGAATATTGAATGTTATATTCACAATCTTGCTTTCCCGTGTCTTCCAAAGGGCAACCAAATTATGTAAGCTTCAGATTTTTACAAAATCTGAGTCTGATCATGATTCCTATTGTTCATTCATCTTACTTTCAAAGAAGTAAGATTTTCAAGAAGTAAGGTAGAGATAAGAGGGTAGAAAAAAGACATACAAGATGAGAAAGATGTGAAGAGCCCAGAAATGGAGTCATGAGGTATCAGCTAGACATGAATACTACTTAATTTCAGCACATAGCTTGAATTCCAAGGAAGGATGGTAGTTGCTCCCATGTATGCCTCCCGTGATCCTGGTAGCTAATTGTAGTGACCCTGGCATGCCACATCTGTACAAGATTTTTGTGCCTATGTGTGAGTTGTGAATGGTTTGAGTACACAGTGAAAGACACTTGAAGCAATGCTGACTTGGGATGGCCACAGGTGAGTAGAACTCATCCTTGTTATTTGCACTTAAATTCTGAGTGTTGTATAGACAGAGTTCTTAGTATCCAACAGGACCTAAGCAACCGAATCGCTTCAGATTTTGATCCACAGGCTGGGCTGTACTTAAAGAATTGGGAGCAGTAACTGTCCAGAAATCAGGTTGTATGGAAGCTGCGAGGGTTGGCTTTTTCAACATCCAGAAAAGCCATTTTGTAAGAGAATGACTGATGTTCTGGGTTCTGACAATTAAGTTCATACTATACTACCATTTCTCTTTTTGCTGAAACATATTAACCATAAGGATAACTTCTGCTAGTACTGTTTTAGACATTTTAACCCAGAATTTAGCAGAGTGTACTGTATGGTTTTATGGTGATTCAGAAAAGCTTCCATTTTAAAAATTCCATTAAAAATTTTTGGTACCTTAGTTTTATAACTATTCTGAGTTTCAGTATGTCCTGTGAATTAGTTTTGAGCCTTTTAGGACAATTCTTTTCCTTATTTTGTATTTTATATTTGGTACTTTTTTCCCTCAAAAATAAACTGGAATACTTACTAAAATTTCTTTATGCTGACAAGAAATAGAATTATTTGGGATCTTTTTTTTTAATCTTCGTGGTTGAGTGAACTTTTGAGTTTACCTGGTATTTAACAAGTAATTTTAGCATTTATAAAGTCAATAATTTTTAATTTGAATTTATGCATGATTTTCAGCTAATGTGAAAAAATGTATTTAACAGTAGATCTTAATATAATTGTGTGATTCACAGACACTAATGATGGAGGAGAAGAAACGTGGAAGGTCATTATTATTTAATATTGGGTCTTACAGTCTTTACGCAGTTGTGACATAGAAATAATTTTAGCATATGAAAAATCTTATGATATTTGCATTTAGATATACCTGGAAAATGTGAGGTTGTATTGTAATTTTATATTATACACAGGGGCTTCCAAGAGTACCTAACCCTGTGATTTAAAAAGTATAGACACTCGTTAAGTAGCTGTGTGGTTATATGTGGTTACTTTTGAAAGTTCATGGGACACATGTATTATGAACAAAATTATGTATGGATTTCCAAAAATTTTTGCACCAAAATAAGTAACTTCTAGTTCTGCTTTTCCAGGGACTTTTAAAAGTGCCTTCATGGTTACATGTATGAGACTAATTTCATGATGATATGATTGTTTTCGTTTTTAGTTTGAGTAATCAGAACAACTTTCCAAGTTGTGAGGCCAAAGTAAAGTCTCATTTAATAAAATGTTTGATTGATGATGTAAGAGTGTCAATAAGAACTTAAAACCTGCATGATAAGCTTTGAGAGTTAATTACATATTAACCATGTGTAATATTCACAGAATTGCCACCTGAAAAAATTTGAAGGGCCTGAGCTGGAAGCTTGGAAAATCTCATTAACTACCCAATGCCATGATAGTTTTAATGACATAACTTGACCTCGGAACTCTAAACGATTAACTTCTAGGACAGTACATTAAGTTCTAGTTCACTGGATTTGTTCTATAGCTTTATTCATGTATCTGTAGTAAAACTTATTGCTTTAATTTGAAGCATGTGGCTCTACAACCTTGTAACTATTGCTTAACAGTAATTTATACATTGGAATATCAGGACACTAGATCATGGAAAATGAAATCAACGCATGAGTTTATTTTGGTAAAAATAATGCTGAAATCCATGTGTACAAGGGGCATTTTAGAAATTCTTTAAAAATGTGCCCTATGGAAATCTATGCATAAATTTCAGATTTCTTTGCAATAAAACTAACCTTTCAATTCTATGATCTATTAACTGTTTGAAGTTTGCTCATAGATTACATGCATGTTATTTCTTTGTGAAATTTTAATTTTAAATTATAAATATTTTAATATTTATGTAAAGTATAAAAGTATTTTATATTTGTATATTTTTAGTTTGAATGTAATATGCTTTATGTATTATAAAAGTAGTTTTCCAAGATCAGTATGTAAATGTTTTGCATATTCAAATGAATTCATTCTTATCAAACATGCATTTCTGATTTAAGCTGCAATTGTTGTAGCTTATTAGATCATTGGTTATTGAAAGAATTTGACAAGATTCAGATTCATGTGAAACAGGAAAAATTTGGTCTGAGAATATTCTCCCATTTTTCTGTCAGCCTATTTATATAGGAATTACTTGTGTGAGTCATTGGATTCCCCCCTCAACCTCATCTGTTATATCTCAGTCATTGGTGTGTAATAATTGCTGTATAAAGCTACCATATGAAACATAAATGATTGGTGATTTAGACTTGGATTCCATCCCCAAGATATCTCATAATATGTATGTAAATATTATAAAATCTCTAAAACATTGAAATCTGAAACATTTCTGGTCTCAAGTATTTTGAGTAAAATTTTCAGCTTGTGCTTGATATTGGTTCAGAAGTCCAGAGGTGGCACTAACAAGGAAGCAGTTAATTCTATCTCGAAGAAATTCTAGGTAGCAAGAAATTACAGGTAAAGAATTAATAAAGAAGAAATTACAGGTAAAGGATTTGGGAAAGGAAGTAATACTTAGCCGAAGTGTTGATTTGTGGATAAATTCTGAAACACAAAAAAGATGGCTTGGAAGGTGACCATTTACAGGTTAAATCAGTTAATTGTGAGCTGTGATTTCAGTTAAAGACATGCTGCATATATGCCTACTTGCATATGCATTTATTTACTCAGTTGTTTAGTGAATATTTGTTAATTGAGTGCTTGTGATGTGCCTTAAGTAAAAATGTGAGTTTTGTTTTCTGCTTTTGTGCTTTGGGAATATTGCTTCAAAAATGTCAATATGAGCTTTTATTGCCCTTGAAGTGTTCAGTCCAAGAGTGCAAATGTGCAGTTACATAAGATTTATGTTGGACAGAGACCACTTAAATGAATAGTAGAGAATTAACTTAAGAAATATATTATTCTATATATTCTATACCTGTTCCTAGGTGGTACTGAATGGTAAATAGGAAAAAAATGTCACTTTTTGGAATAAAGGAGTATTATCATGAGTGGCAAAGCATAAGCCATAGCTATAGCAAAGCTTGGTTCTGATGCTCTCAGATATATTTTTTTAACGATTTATTTTTTTTTATTGGAAAGGCAGAGAGACAGAGAGGAAGATCTTCCGTCCAATGATTCACTCCCCAAGTGAGCGCAAAGGCCGGTACTGTGCTGATCCCAAGCCAGGAGCCTCTTCTGGGTCTCCCACACGGGTGCAGGGTCCCAAAGCTTTGGGTCGTCCTGGACTGCTTTCCCAGGCCACAGGCAGGGAGCTGGATGGGAAGCGGGGCTGCCGGGATTAGAACCGGCGCCCATGTGGGATCTCAGGCGTGCAAGGCAAGGACCTTAACCACAGCGCCATCGCGCCGGGCCCTCTCAGATATTTCTGCAGGCATTGTTTTACTAGGACTCTCTTATAGGAGTTTATTACCATATCTATTTATACAATCTTATAAGGAATGAAGCCAGCTTTCCCAATATTTGATTTGAGATATAATTTTTGTTGTTGTTTTTAATGGCAAAGTGCAGAAATGCTGATTTAAATGGGTTTCTTTACTGTAGGACTTCTCAAGGCCTTGATTATCATAATGTGCACCAAGCATTTCTGGAGGGAAAAATTAGCATTAGTTGTCTCAATGTCCATAAACTTTCCCCCCATAGCATCTTGTTTGAGGACTAACATTTCATAAAACATTGTCAGAAGTATTGCTTCAAACCATAGTCCATCCTAGTGTACAGAATAAGAGCAGTATGAGGGTCCCTGTTGTGTTTCAAGTTTCAGTGAAAGAATGGCACAAATAATGAATTAAGAGGTAATTGCATTCTCTAACCTGGCTGACATCCGTTTATATAAAGTGAAGATGAATGCTGGGCAATAATCAAATAAATTAGGACTGTCTAGACAACCAGTCTGTTGAATTCAGGGCAAATTGAAGTTAATTGTTAGCTTTCATCTATTTATCATTTGAAATGGGCCTTTCTTTTTAGCTCATTAAAGGGACTAGGAGATTTGACCTTTTCCAAAGCAGAAAATTGTTTCTTTGAGAGGAAGCACAAAATGCAGATGGATATGGGTAGAGATGAGATGTTACAGTTGTATGTATTAGGAACAAGTTTGTATGCATGTTGCGAGTCTGTTTTCTTCTGCCAGAAGTGCAATACTGGCCTGATGATGAGAGAATATGCTAGTGCTATTTAGAACCTGCTGGCTTATTTAGGTGTGAAGATCAAAATGGCCTGTCACCTTAACGTTGTTAATATTTCTTAGTTGTCTGAGATAAACATAATTTAAAGGGCATTAGCAACTTACCTTGTTGCTCTCATCCATTAGCATAGTTTTCTTTTCTTCACTGTGTGACTCTTGTACTAGTTGCAGCAAGCATATTGGTACCTGTGATATAGCAAGCTCTGTTCTAGGAGTGGAAGGATATATGACCCATTCCTATTTTTCTAGAAATTCATACTACATGCCAAGGTCATTTAGGCATCTTGAACCTAATATGTCTAAAATAGGACACTTGCTGTTACTTTATAACTGATTTTTCCTTTTGCTATTTTTTTTTTTAGCAAATAACACCTCCATTTACCTATATTCTCAGATCAGACATCTTTAAGCCATTTTTCACTCCTTTTTTTTTGTTGTTCTTGTATACCATATCTGTTCTATTTTTTAAAGATTTATATTATTTTTATTGCAAAGTCACATATGCAGAGAGGAGGAGAGACAGAGAGGAAGATCTTCCATCTGATGATTCACTTCCCAAGTGACTGCAATGGCTGGTGCTGCTCCGATCCAAAGCCAGGAGCCAGAAGCTTCCTCCGCAGGCTCAGGGTCCCAAGGCTTTGGGCCATCCTTCACTGCTTTCCCAAGTCACAAGCAGAGAGCTGGTTGTGAAGTGGAGCTGCCGGGATTAGAACTGGCGCCCCTATAGGATGCTGGCGTGTTCAAGGGGAAGACTTTAGCAGCTAGGCCACTGCGCTGGGCCCCCTACCATATCCATTCTAATGGCAAGTCCTATTGGTTTACCTTCAAAATATGCCCTCAACCTGACCACTTCTCACTAATATAACTACAGGCATCCCCCAAGCCTCTGTGTACTTTTTCTGTTAGCCAAGTCACCATGGTCTCTTGGGCAGAGATCTGCCTGTTAACTAGACCCCACGCTTCCTTCTCTTTTGTTTCTTTACAGTCTATTTTCCTCACCATAAGCAGGATGGTTCCTTAAGAAGTTAAAGTAGGATGAATCAGTCTCCTACTTAAAAAACTCCTGCCATATAGTCCCCCAAAATCTAGCTTTATAGCCTGCAATGCAGTGAACTTAATCTGATATTTGTCTTATTGAACAGTGCTAAGATAATCTTATGTACACCAGAAGAAAGTATTTTTCTGTATAACACCCATTGGGAAATGCTGAAAATCAGTACTAAAGAAGTATTGCTTAAGGAAGACACTAAAGTTACAGATATATGAATCAGGAATAGCAATTAGAATACAAGGGAATTTAAGGATTGAAGTAAACCCATGAGCCGTAGAAAAAGGACATTATTGGTGACCTTAATGCTGCTGATGACAGCTCGTACTAATGGAACATTTATCATGCATGAGTCACTTGGCTGAGTAATCACACATGTTACCTTGTTTAATCTCACATCAACCAGCAAGGCAGAGCTGTTATCATTTCCTCTTAGAGATGCAAAAACGGCTTAAGGAAACTTTTCTAAGATAATCACCAACTAAATAGTGAAGTATGATTCCAAAGTGTGCTAGCTCCGTAGCAGGAGCTCTTCAGCATATAGTAGATGTTTCTCGATATTCACTGGTTTCTCATTCACAGACACAACCAACTGTGGATTGAAAATATTCATACAAACTGTAGCTGTGTTGATACTCTTTTAATCATGGTTCCCTGAACAGTAGAGCATACCAACTCTTTATGTAACATCTACATTGTATTAGGGTGTTATAAGTAATCTAGGAATGAATTAAAGTTGTTGTGCATAGGTTCTTTGCAAATGCTAAGCCGTTTTATAAGAGATAATTAACCACTTATGAATTTTGGTATCTTGGGGGGGTGGTTTCCTGGAACCAATCTCCTGTGAATACTGAGACAAGGAAAAACCGTACTAGGGTGATCAAATGGGAGCCTGCCCCAGTCATGTTTTCTTTTCAGTTCATTACAAGATTTTTGTTTTGTTTTCCTAAGAATATTCTTCAGTTGGATGTGTGCCACTGAATCAAGGCACAGGAACTGCAAAGGGTGGCACCAGTGAATCAAAAGAAATTGATGTTTTTCCTATGACATAGTATTGGTATGGCTCTTTGGCCTAGTCGTTAAGATACTAGTTGGGATATCCATATCCTGTACAGCAATATCTGGGTTCAAGTCCCAGTTCCACTCCAAACTGCAGCTTTCTGTTAATATGCAATCTAGAAGGCAGCAGATGACACCTTATGGTGTGCTGTGACTATCCACATGGGAGACCTGGCTCGAATTCTCATCTCCTGACTTTAGTCTTGGCTCAGTCTGGGCCATTGCAGACATTTAGGGAGTGAGCCAGCATAGAGGAGATCTCTGTCTCTTGGCAAGGTAGGAAAAGCAGCGGTAAGTGTGGAAATCAGGTTCCACTATGACAGGATGCCCAAAATATATATCCAGGGAGTAAAAGATTATTTCTTTGAAGGCCTCATCACAGATATTACTGACACCCAACGGTACTATCTGAGTGAAATAATTTTGTAGACCATTTATCTGGGGACAGTAGCCATCTCAGGATTTTGGAAACTCTTTGGGAACACAGTTTTCATGAGCAGAGGCTAAGGAGCTGGAGCTTGATTTGAGGTTGCTATGGCAACAGTGCTCTGCCTGTGTAAACTGCTCCTCAGGTTTTCCTAATCAAAGTCACTATAACTAGGACTAACACAGCTGAAACTTGTCAAATAAGGTGTATATTTTTAGCAGATTTGCTTTTCTTTTTAAGCTCGCCTTTTTAGCAAATCCATTAATCACATCTTTTATTTGAATTCAGGAGAGGAGAGGAATTGTGTTGTTTTAAATGCATCCTCCCTATTGCAGTGTAATTAAAGAGTTACCTGTGTCATACCTGAATTACTACTTTTCTGTGTTCCATTTTTTCGCATTCCCTAATAAAAGCAAGCACACTCAAGAGAAGTGGCTTAGTCCAAGTCTGAGGCAGGAAAAAGACAAGATGAGCCTGAGGAATCTTTTAGTCCCAGAAAGTAACAAAGTGATCAGATATGCACACACACATACGCAGGTTTAACAAAGGGTGATTGTCAAAGGGGCACAGAAGCAGCTGAAAGAGCTCCCAATGACCAAAGATGGAGCAAAGTGAGCCACAAAATACTTTAGTACCAAATTATATCCCAAAATGTCAAGTAAATTGTGAATTCATACTGATATAAATAGTTGAGTAATATGAAGAAGAGACAACTCTCCAGTGCAAAAGAATTCCAAATAGTTTATATAGATTTTGTACCCTCAAATAGGTAGCACTCTAGCTTCCTACTCCCCAGATTTGTGCTTAAGGAGAGCCTTCCATCCAGCCAGTGCAGTATGGAAGGTGATTGGAGAGTTAACTTCATAGTGGGGAGACATGAGAAACACCTTCTCTGCTAGGCAATCAGGTCAAGGTCAACATCATTGACAAATAATGTTGCTAGCACACACCCTTGGTACAATGTTGCACTAGGAGATTTTTCCAACTTTCCTGGTGACACTACTTTGCGTTTAAAATATTCTATCTTTTATTAAGGCTTTTATTTTCATGTTAAAATTTGTTTTCAGATTTGAGCCAATGAATTAGATATAAAGCATGATTCCTGCCTGTTGGCAACTGAGAAAGTAGTAGGGAAAAAGGTCTATAAAGCTTGTGATCCAGAATGGTACAAGACTTTGAGATTGAATAAAAAGCCCATATGCATAGTGAGTGCTAGTCTGAACATGAAAAGTTGTTAAGAAAATATGCTCTTAGGTTCATAAGAACAGGATTTCTGGAAGAGAGGCATTATCGGGGTTGCTTCAAGGCTCAAAAGGTTGAATTTGGGATTTGATTTTACCAGAAAATAAGATACACATTTTAATTTTTTTTGTAGGTTATGTATGTCAACCACCTTGAAATACAAAATAAAAAAATCAGTCATTTTGGAATCCTTTATGATAAAAAATGAAATTGATATTTCTGTTGATTAGTATGGTTGGAATCTATTAAAAACAAAGCAGAATAAATGGATTATATGTGATACCTTACATTCATTTTATGTGTAAACCTGTGTAAATCTTAGATATTTAATGTTTAAATGTTAATCTGGTTCTATTATTTTTCCTTTAGGTTTGGCGGCTGCCAAACTCTTATCTGAGTATGATATTAATGTTTTGGTTTTGGAAGCCCGGGACAGGGTTGGAGGAAGAACATATACTGTGAGGGTAAGTGATTTTGGTACTTATATATTAGGATTTCAGAAACTTCATGGAAAATGCATAATATGAAAAAGCTATATATGGATTACATTTTTGTAGTCCCTCAGATATAGTCTGTTGGAAAGGTTATGGTCTTAGAATGAGGAGACTGGGATCCTAGCCCCATACTGCCTATCATGCTATCTCAGATAAGGCCTGCAAACATACTACATCTCCATTTTTTTCATCTGACAATAAGATGAAATCTAGATATCCCTCAAGAATCTCCCTTCCATCTTCAAATTCTAATTGAAGACAACATTCAGTTATGTGAAAACAGGCTTGCCTGTTATGCCTATATGCCTTTGTTAGATATGATTTTTCTGTCATTTTCTGAAAAATATTCCTTCATTTTGGAGGTGGTTGTGAAGCTGTTGGTTAGCTATACTTTTTTTTTTTAGTCTCTAAAACCTCTTGCTTATTAAATAAAAACATCAGTCATGTTACAGATTTTCAGTTAAGAATGAGTTTCTTTGTTTAACGGAAATGAGAATTCCAACATAGTTGTCCCTATCTGTGATTTTGGCCCAGGCTGCTTTAGCATATTACATCATTAATATATGTCAGCACTACATGGGCACTGCTATTTTGTATTTGGCATGATATTATAATACCAGAGAGTATATGAGAAATAAATCTTGGGAGTTAGAGCTTAGCATTTATGAAGGCTGAGTGATGAGACGTAGACCAATAGAACATTTCTATTTTGTACAGAAGCTTTCTGTAAAATGCCTTCATGTAAAAGTAGTCATTTTACTTATTTAGTCTTTAATTTATTTGAAGAGGAGAGGTATTTTGAGAGAGAGATTTTGAGAGAGAGAGAGAGAGATATCTATTTGCTGGTTCATTTCCCAAATGCCCTGAATAGTTAGGGCTGGACCAGGCAGGAGCCTGGAGCCCAGAGCTCCAGCCAGGTGCATCCCAAGCAGAGTTTTAAGTGCCATGCCAAATGCCTGCCCTTTAAAGAGCATGTCAGTATTCTAAAGACGTAATGTTTGAAAAACTCCCAAGAGTCCTCTTGCTGTCTTAGTTAAAGCTTGGAAATTTCTTGGCATCCAGTTTTGTTCTTTGATCTTCAAATAGATGGTTTCACTGATGGTTAGTGAAGGGAAATATAAAGAGTTTGAGGGACTGATCAAAGAAGTCAGAGAAGCACTTTATTTGTGCTTTTTTGGCAGAATGGGCATTGTCAATTCCCTATTGAAATACATAAAAGTCTGAATAAGGTCACCTGTTCTAATCTGACAGGGAAGTCACATCCAGAATCAGCACCTACTCCCTGTTTTCTGCTGCTACCTTCTGGTGGGAAAAACCATCATATCTGCCAGATTGCTGGCACCAGCTGACTAATTTCCCTACTTTCATTCATCCTTCCACCCAAGAATCTATCCTTAGGCATAGAGAATGAATCTTTGAAAGCCAAACTTTGTTCTTCTCTGCCTTAAACCTTCCAAAAGTTTCTCTTTTTGTTCATAGGATAAACCAGCGTCTTTGCGATCCCTGTGAGGTTTTATCTGGCTGGGCACCTAGTAGTCTCTCTAATCTTATCTCTGGTTCTCCCTTCCTTGCCTATTTTTGTTATATCCACATTGGCTTCATTGTTATTTCTTTTTTTTTAAGATTTATTTATTTTTATTGGAAATACAGATTTACAGAGAGAAGGCAAGACAGAGAGAAAGATCTTCTGTCCACTGGTTCACTCCACAGGTGGCTGCAATGACTGGTGCTGAGCTGACCTGAAGCCAGGAACCAGGAGCTTCTTCTGTGTCTACCATGTGGATGTAGGGTCCCAAGGGTTTGGGCCATCCTCTACTTCTTTTCCAGGTCACAAGCAGGGAGCTGGATGTGAAGTGAAGCAGCTGGGACACAAACCGGAACCCATATAGGATCCTGGTGTATGCAAAGCGAGGGTTTAGCTACTAGGCCACCTCGCTAACCACCCTTGTTGTTTCTTCAATATAGTGTGCACATTTCTACCTTTAAGTCTCTGTGCTAGCTCGCTCTTCTGTCAGGAATGCTTTTTTCCTCGAGGTAATAAATGAGACAGGTTGTATAAAGTACATACTAGACAAACTGTAATATACAGAAACACATATACAACTTTCAAAGCAGCAGATAGGTAAAGCATCGACAAGATAGCAAAGATTCTCTGGAACAACACTGGAATGGATTGACCTACTTTTCTGTAGATGGTAAGGTAGAATTGCCAGCCACTGACGAAGCTGCTGGTAGACTGATTCTTACAAAGCTGAGTTTACATAAGATCAAGTCGAGCCCAGCAAAATGTTCGTGCATGACAGGACGGGGAGGTGTTGATCAACTCTTTGCTCGATCTAACAGAGTTGCAAAGACTACACCACATATACACTTCAGTGGAGCTTCAAATCATGCCAGGCATTAAAGATGGAATAAACTTATGCAGTACTATTAGAGTCACGGAGGCTAGACAAAAGTAAGCATAAATTTTCTTTGTCATCTCTTAGGATTCAAATTACTTTTTCAATTTTTTTTCAAGTGTAATGAATTATACACAACAAAAAACAATCAGGCAGCAAAGATAAAAGAAAATACACATGAGAACTAGTACAAGCCATAGTATAGAAGTAGATCATTAAGAAGCTATCACAAAAACAAAGAGGAATTATACCTCAGCAATGTTGAATTTTTAAATTAAATCATTGGTAAATACTGAATGGCCTAAAAAAGTGAAAAACCATGTTTAACAGGGGAAAGTAAATAATTTTAGTCTAATAGAGAGAGCTTGCATTATGCATAAATAATTTAGTAGGCATATGAGTATTTTAGTACCTTTTATGTCCTCTGTTATGAATTCTTTCTTGGAATTATTTTAGCATAGTACCAAGAGCCCATCATGGTGGGCTGACTTAAAATTTCATCTAGTGAAAATCAGAGTACAAAACAAGGTAAATTTCAGGGTAGCTTCTCCAGCAGTAACCCCAGAGAAGAGTATACATAGTGACTTAGATGTTTTGGAAAGAATCTAGACCGGCAGGACATACATAATTATTCATTACGTTGCTGAATGGGCCTCCCTGTTAGCTCTGGTGAAAATGCCTTATTAAGAGTGACAACAGGGCTGTGCTCCAGTTCTTGAATGGAGGAGAAGTTATGGCTGTTTTTAATAGCATTTTTAAAAAAGATTTATTTATTTATTGGAAAGTCAGATATACAGAGAGGAGGAGAGACAGAGAGGAAGGTCTTCCTCTCTGTCCGATGATTCACTCCCCAAGTGAGCACAACGGCCGATGCTATGCCGATCCGAAGCCAGGATCCAGGAACTTCTTCCAGGTATCCCACACGGGTGCAGGGTCCCAAGGCTTTGGGCTGTCCTCGACTGCTTTCCCAGGCCACAAGCAGGGAGCTGGATGGGAAGTGGAGCTGCCGGAATTAGAACCGGCGCCCATATGGGATCCCGGCGCGTTCAAGGTGAGGACTTTAGCAGCTAGGCCACTGTGCCAGGCCCCAATAGCATTTTCTAAGAGAGATATGCAGCCTACTTAAATGTGAAAGAGCAGTGGAGTTCATTTTTCGTGACATATAAAGGCATTTTTCTCTTAGGTTTTAATTGCACTTCTGATCCCTTTATTTCTTTGTGCAGAATGAACAAGTCAATTATGTGGATGTTGGTGGAGCTTATGTGGGACCGACTCAGAACAGAATCTTACGCTTATCAAAGGAACTGGGTATAGAAACATACAAAGTGAACATCAGTGAGCGTCTTGTTCAATATGTCAAGGTAAGCCTGACTTTTCATGCAAATGACTAATGATGGAGCATTTTGTTTGAGAAAATATCTGATTTTACTTGTTTTGTTTTGTTTTTATTCAAAGCATAGCAATAGACTTCTTGGCCTTAAAATTGTATTCTACCTACCTTTTTCTTTTTCAAAAAGCCCTAAGGACTCCTGAAATCATGGTGGGAGAGCATACTTCGTCCCCCACCGTGGTCCTCACAGCCTCCCTACTGGAATAGGCACGGAAGGCTCTTAACTCCCTCCTGATGCAGCCAAAGGGCACAGGAGAGGGAAATTTATGATATATATCGCATGAATACACGTACAAACCCCTAGCCCTAAGCAACCCCTGAGCCCTAAGTCACCTAGGAGGCTACTCTAAGTCCCCAAGGAACGCAGTCCTTTGAGGCTACTTCCTTTAGCTTTTGAACTAGTTATTCAACCTCATTCTTATCTAACAGGTCTTTAACACTTTGTTTATTTCCTCTGTACCAGGCTTTGACTCTTGGGAAGTCTAACTCATTTGTGCAGCTTCCTACTGTTTAAACAAAAGACTGTTTAAACTCTAGCTGCTGACATCCACCCAAGAACTAGCAGCTGTTGCCAGTGTCATTTTTTTCTTACTAAAACCAAACAAGGAGCAAGTGACTGGGGTCTGAAAACTTGCCTTGAGAAATCAAGTTTCCAGTCTGACTGCAGCCCACTTCCTGCCATTAGTATTACTATGGCAGGGATCATTTATTCCTTCTAAGGTCAGGATTTCCACAGCAGTGATCACATCACTTCTAAGCAGGCACTTATCTCCACCTCACTTAGCCTCAGGCAAGCACTGTTGGTCTGGAAGCTGTAGAGCTTTGAGAATGTCCCTGGAGTTAAAAATAATAATTTTGTTTTGATTTGGTTGACAAGAGGCAGAGAAATTGAAAGACACACAGACAGAAAGGACTTTTGTCTACTACCTCCTCAAATACTTGCAAAACCTAGAACTGGGCCATTCTGAAGTCACGAGCCAGAAATTTGATCCAGATCTCCTATGTGGGTGACAGAAACCCAGGTACTTGGGTAACACACTCCAGGCCTCCCAGGGTCTGCATTAGCAGCAAGCTGCGATCAAGAGCTGGAGCCTCGTATTGAATCCAGTTAATGTGATCTGGGAAATGGATGGCTGTCTTAACTGGCATCTTGATAGACAGGCTAAACACCTGCTGAGTTAAGGATACTTGTATGCGCAAAGGATGCCCATTCAGGAAATCAGAAATCTTGGCAAACTTTGATAGCCACATGATTTGGAATGTTTGGGAGAATCTGTCAGTGACACATGTGAGAAAAAAAACCCATATCCTTAGGAAAACTGTGGGTTCAGAGGTTAGGGAAGGAATGAGGAAGGTATAAATAATTTTACAAATGTTGGGCCTGGCGCAGTAGCCTAGCAGCTAAAGTCCTCACCTTACAAGCATCAGGATCCTATATGGGTGCCAATTCTAACCCTGGCATCCGTGCTTCCCATACAATCCAACTTCCTGCTAGTGGCCTGGGAAAGCAGTTGATGAGAGCCCAAAGCCTTGGGAACCCCCCGTACCCACGTAAGAGACCTGGAAGAAGCTTCTGGCTCTTGTCTTCAGATCAGCTCAGCTCTGTTCGCTGCGGCTGCTTGGGGCATGAATCAGTGTACAAAGGATCTTCCTCTCTCTCTCCTCCTCTCTGTATATCTGACTTTCCAATAAAAATAAATATGTTTTAATAATTGTACAAATGTTTAGGATCATTGGTATCACTAGTCCAAGGTCACAAAGGAAAACTATTAGTAAATAAGAAGAGTAAAAGTGATAGCAGCTGACATTTATTGAGCCCTTTTACGTTATTTACATTTAATATGAGGAGGGAGGCCAAATGCTTTCCTAGCAATTAAGTTATCTTGTAAATTCACTAGCCTTCCGGCTGGAAGGGAGTTGAAAGTTATGATTCTCCTGGAATCTTGGCAACTCATGCATATAGTCTCTTTCTCCTGAAGAATCAGGTACTTAGATATTTCTGTTTACTAGAGGCTGCAAAAAAAAAAAAAAAAAAAACCCAAAACCCAGCAACAACTAAGTTCTTTCTGTGCATAAAGTCATTATGCCCACCCTGCTAGACAGGTGAGAAAGCTCAAGTTCAAAGATCTAAGCGACATGACAAGGCAATAGAACTACTAGCTGCTTACTAAGCTTTGATTGCATGCTTTTCATTATCCCAATACAATTGTGTCTTGGTAACCTTCAGGGACTGCTTCTGGGACACTCCCCCGCCTGTTGCCACCATTGCTACACGATATAAAAATCCACAGGTGTTCGAGTTCCTTATGTGGCATAGTATTTGCATAGACCTTGTTTACATCCTCTTGCATACTTTACATCACATCATCTCTAAACTGTTCAGTAAACCTAATACATATAATGTAAATGCCAGATAAATGTTTACTGTACTGTTTAGGGAATAAGGACAAGGAGTAAATTACATACGCAATTTCTTTGAACCATGGTTGGCTGAATATGTGGGTGCAGAACCTGCGAATGCATAGCACCAACTATTTCTGATCCAGAAAATAAAATTGAGTTCTTTTAAAAATTACTATTTTCTTTTTAATATTACTTTCGTCTTTGAGAGGAAGGCACTCCCGTGTGTGCCTCTGACAGGGTGGGAGGGTTGGGGTATGGAGGAAGTTGGGTGGGACACCTGCTTCAGTTGTTTCTTTTTCCCTTCTGTGTGAAGTTGAGGGTTCTTAACAGTGTGCTGAGCCTTCAGTGTTTGACAGAACATATGGCTGTTGTAAAGCATCTCACCATCCACTTCACTCAAATGTGTGTCACACAATGAGTAGATGCAGTTATTGAAAGACTACTGTCTCTGCTAGTTTAAGTACATATTTTAAAACTGGGGAAAACTGCACTATAGGTATGTCCTCAAACTAGGTGTCTGCATAGCTCCCCGCTCTGCCCACACTAAAACATGGTGCCAAGGTAAGATTTTAACTTTTCTAATTCAGCTCCTCATTGTTCTTGATGAAGGTAAGATTAAAATAAGAAAGTGCTGTTTCAAAAATTTTTGCTTTACCTGAAAGTTATTAACAAATCATAGCCTGCTGTGCAGTTTTTCTGATATGATCTTACACACTAATTATCTTTAGTGACGTTTAGGGCTTTCTAATATCTGTCTAATTTCTGGACTTCGCAAGGAACCCTGCTTCTAGAGCTCCAGGTGTGACCATTCTGCTTAAAGAGCGGCTGCTGCAAACTGCAGTAGAGGATGGTCTCATGGGAAGACCTCAGGAAATGCTACATAGTACATTGAATTCATAATTAAGTAGCAAGAATTTAAAGGGAGTGCTGAGTCACTTTCATTGTTGCTGCTGTTTAGTGCTTATTTAAGGCTAGGTCACCACTGTCCCTAAAGCCTGTTCCTACTAAGAAGCACAGCCTCAGCTTTCTGGAGGTGGGAGCTAGCTGCTCAACTTCCACTATACTTTCCTCTACAAAACAGTAGATGTGGCTGAGCTATTACTTACATAACCTGGTAGAAAAAGGCATCTTGTTAGGGCACTGGTCTTGATAGCCTGAGGCTGCTTTCAATCATATAATTCTTAACTTTTGGTGGTTTGCTATCACATAGCCATGCACATTAGTATAAGAGTTACATTTTTTTAAGGATTTCTTTTATTTGAAAGGCACATTAACAGAAAGAAGAGAAACAGAGATCTTCCATCCACCAGCCCACTCCCAAAATGGCCACAATGGCCAGAGCTTGGTTGATTTGAACACAGGAGTCTGGGACTTCTTTTGGGTCTCCCACATGGGTTCAGGGGCCCAAGAACTTAGGCTGACTTTGGCCACTTTCCCAGGCCACCAGCAGGGAGCTAGATTGGAACTAGAATAGCTGGTATTTGAACCCATATACAATACTGACACTGCAAATGGAGGCTTAACTTACTACGCCATACCAGTCCCTAGATGAGGTTTTCATTACTGAACTTGCAGCATGTGTCAGGTTTGGTGATAAGACTCATGCTTTACTTTTACTTTGCACAACAAATAGCACACATTAAAATTGTAGCCTCAATAGTCGATCTCTGAAGGTCAGCATCATTCCCATAGTAATGATAAGGATGGCTCTTCTTTATTGAACTCTGTTCCAGGCCCTGTGCCAGGATTGTCACCCTTATCAGGATCCTAAGTTAGGACCTGTAGTACCATATCATAGTTCAGTGGTCAAATAACATGCCAAGTGAGTAAATTTAGGTCAAGGTGTTTGGATTTTTTCTGTATAGTCTCTTACTATGCCAGAGTGTCATGAACTGTGGACTCCAGGAGGCTCCAGTAGAGTTTGTACTTGTCCTGGGCTTTTGTGGCAGCTCTCTTCCCCACATGCAGCGCCGGCAATCATTTTGGTGTATTCTTTGTCTTAGAAGCCTGAAAGAGCAGTATAATTACCTGTTATGATATTAGAATAGTAGTCGGTATAGTGGGTATTTTTATGAAGATTGTGAAACTGTAAACAGAGAAGGCTATATGAGGAATAAACAGGAAGATGCTCATTCTGTTATTCCAAATAAGATTGTTCATGAAGGCTTTTCTGGTGAAAAATCACTCTATTTAAATGCATCTGAGTTCTCACTATTCTCTTCAGTTCTAGTGAAAAAAAATGAACTTTTCCCAACATGTTAATGTATGCAGTTACTAATGCAAATTGTCTTTCTGACACTCTGCATCACCACAATCTAATATAATGTGTTCATTTCTGTAAATAACACTGAAATGAAGTGAGCAAATCACAGAAAGGTTGTCATTGTCAAGATAATCCAAGCCACATTCTTTATGATCCAGATTTCTTCAGTTCTTAAATCTGCCCATTGTGCAACCTTAAAGAATGTCAAAATTATTTCTTATGTCAGCAGTCTGTAGTGCATGTAGCTTCAACCCACACAAGGATGACTTTTAGTATTTGCCAAATAACTATTCTTCATATTTGGTAAAAATTGATTTACAGTATGAGTTTTGATATGACAATGTGCAGATCCAAGTGCAAGCATCTTAGCTGAGCACTGGGGATAGCATATTTTTTAGTGATGCTTTCCCCACCTTCTCCCTTCCTGAGGAGACTATGCCTATCTACTTTGTTCATCAAAGGTTCACATCATTATTTTAAACTCATCCATCAGTTCAATAAATATTTACTTTGAACCTGATGTTCCAAGCTACAGATACAATGGTAAACAAAAGGTGGGCAGATGGAATTAAATAGAGTGGGAGAAGCGTGGCATCCCACTTGTGACCCTAAGCTAGCAAGCTTTCTGTCCCATTGCACTCCACCCCAAAGATTTTCAGCCCTTATTCTTAAGAATAAGAGGGATGCAGAAGGATGTGTAGGGATGCAGATTCATCATACCTCCCATAGCTACTTGCTACTGACTTAGGGGTATGGGGCTTGTCTATTTAGGTGAAGAAATCTCCTAATGTCATCTAATGGATTCATCTCACAAGTCCAAGAATTTCCAGTGAGTGCCAGTAGCTGTGTCCTCTGCATCATCCTTATTATACTGAGAAGTTGTTGGCTTCTGAAATAGACAATTTTATTAATAAGCATGAGCAAAATTGGAAGGAAACAAGCTACAGGTGGAGTACTCTTTGAGAAGGGAAGCTCACATTTTATTATTTCCCAAGTTCTGGATGATGATAGATTGTCCTTGTGTGCATTGTAAAACCATCTAGCTTGAGCATAGAGACTTTTAATGTCCCTTTCAGTGAACAGACTACTTTTAGAGTAGAGGTTACAGATTCCATTAATCACTACACAGGCTGATCCTTGTTCTATAGATTTACATATTCTCAGGCCTGTCAGTTGTCCTTGCTTAAACTTGGGACAAAGTGTCCACAGACTTGGGTACTTGTTGTAAAGTTGAACTGAAAAGTAAGCCAAATTACCTAAAGCAAAGGTTGTTTCTTTTTTTACTAGCTTCATATGGCATACCAGTATCTTCTAATATTATATTAGAAGAACTCACTAAGGAATTTTCCTACTAATAGCAGCTGCCATAAAAGATCAAGAGAAGTAGAAAAAAATGTGCCTGCTTTAAGTGCCATAGCCTTGGTATGGTGAAAGCAAAGACTTATCTTTTTGCCTTTTGTCTAAGAGGTATCTGAGGGCTTTGGTTGCTTCACACGTGTAAACTACTTATCTTTTGTGTACTCCTGGGTATGTTCCTTTCCTTTTCACAGGGGTCAAAACACAGGTGGTATTAACATACAACATGTGTGCCAAGGCCAGGGCACGCATGTGTACATGCATGCATGTGCACGCGCTCACACACACACACTTACTCCAGTCCCAGAGATCAGAGATCCTGATACATCTGAGGCTAACAGGACATCAAAGCACAGATTCCTTGCTGATGCCAAGATCATCTGTGGGCCCCCTCCTCAGCCTGGTGTATGCACTGCAGGTGCAGCTTAGAACTCTGGTGATGCTACTAACTTTGGCCCCTGGTTTGCCAACAGCCTGGCATGTACACATAGGGTGCAGCCTGGACTCCAGGCAGCACCAGCTTCAGCCCTTGCTCTGCCATTTTTCATTATTATTATTTCAAAGGCAGACAGAGAGAGACAGAGAAAAAGTCTTGCATCTTCTGGTTGCCTCCTCAAGTGCCAACAACAGACAGGGCTGGGCAAGAAAAACCAGGATCTGGGAACTTAGTCTAAGGTCTCCCACATGGGTATATAAGGGACCCAAGTATTTGAACAATCGCCTGCTACCTCCCAGGGAGCACATTAGAAGGAAATTGGAAGCAGAGCTAGGACTGTAACCTAGGTCTTCTGATGAGATGTAGATGTCCCAAGTGGCATTTTAACTACTGCATCAAATGCCTATCCCTAGATTCTGATTCTTGTGCAGTAAATTCCTGACCCATTTATATAGTGTAAACGTTTTTATGAATATTGTGAGTTTGAAGTGATTTTTGAGACTATATCCTGTGAAATGGATATAAATAGTATTGTTTTGAATCTAAAAGGTAGATTTTTAAATGATCCCAGCTATATATGTTTAAAAATATTCTCTATAAATTCTTGCTCTTTGGATAGTGGAGATGGAACTGGTCCTGAATCCCCTATTAGATTAATTACTAAAAAAGATTTGCCCTTGAGTTTGTTTTATCAGTGAATGTCATTGAGTTGTGGACACCTTTTGTAAATTTTTACAGTGCCAGTTCTTGCAGAGGAAGGGGAATTGCTTGATTCCTTTTTATGCTTTCCTTGGATTTTCCTAATCTAGATCATAATACAGGTAGTGTTAGGGATGTGGAAAGGGGGCACTTAGCTAGGAATGGAGCAAGACATTTCACAACAGCTACTTTGAAAATAAATTAACATTCTCACTTTCTCCTTGTTTTTCACATCTTCTGTAAATAAACTTTGAAACTATAAATTTTATACCACATATTCTTTTTTAAAGAATGATGCGATATTTACTTTAAAAATACATAAGCTCTCCAGATAGTAACCGTTCAGTAAGCAATTTTTCCTGCTGTTGATCCTGCTCTTCCTACAGCCATGTACTCCAGGTTTCTATGCCAACAGCTGAAATGAAGGGCTTTTGAGAGTGAGTGTGTTCTGGAATACTAAGTGTTTTGTCACTGTTGCTAAGCACTGTTCTTGATTTAGCCAGTAGATTGTGTAAAAAGGTAAAAGCTGTTGTTTTGTGTTAGTTTGTCTTAATGCTTAGCAGATTTGACCCTTTACTTCAGAATGCTTTTTTGCATAGGGGCATTTAATTTTTTTGAAGATGTATTTATTTTTATTGGAAAGGCAGAATTACAGAGAAAGGAGAGATCTTTCATCAGCTGGTTCTTCCAGAAGAAGAGAAGTTTAGCTGCCCCATGAATGCACATTGACCAGCTAGAAAGTCCTTTTGTCATTGCATTGTCCTACCATGTAGCAGGATTAGTGCTGCTATGTAGCCCTATTTCTCTAATGTGAACTCAGCTTTTTTATTTCTGTGGCAAATTTAGCGACACAGAAAACCTAGATGATATTTTAAAAATTTCAGTTAATTATCCCTACTTTGAAATAACACATTGCAATAATGTCAATATTTTATATATAAACACTCCAGTTTTATTTTTGTAACATGTCATTTCTGTTTTGCTTCGAGTTTAGATTTCATACAACCACAACAAGAAACTTTTAAATGGAATTAGGGAAAAAATTGAGTGTTAATTATGGTTCAGTGTGGTTAATGCTTTGATCTTGGGGCTGCAGGACTGAATCCTTTTTGCTTAAAAGATTTTCCTCATGTTATTCCCTTTCAAACAAAAGGAATGATTACTGAAGTCATCCATTTCCTTTCATTCCCGGAGCTTGCCTATAATTTGTCAGAGTTAAATGATATATAATGAACTTTGAGCTAAAATTTAATTTTGTGTGTTTGCAAAGTATCCAGTGACCTAGTTCTACAGCCATATAAATTTCTCTGAACAACAAAAAAATCAGACTTCAGAGACAATGGGAGGAAATCACTGTGGCTCTCACTTGCTGGCCAGCAAAATCCATATAATAATTTGCACATGCACCACCAGAGTAGTCCTGAGTATCTATGACTTTTTCTTATCTGTAAATGTTTTAAAAATGCTTTTCTGATGTGCAAATTCTGGGAAGATTGTTCTGAGAGTGCTGGCTTATAGTCCATGCTACCTCCTACTCCCCGCAGAGGCATCACGACAATAACTTTATCCAAGAGAGGGATACCGTTAGTAGCCTACCTGGTAAGAGGTACTTCTTGGCCCTCAGTCCTCTCCACCTGCTCTGACACTTTTTCACTAGACTGCGCTGTTACAGGGAGAAAGGATCCAGAGCAAATACAGCACAGAGCCCAGGATATATTCACAGTTTTAGTAGGTATGCAGACAAATGCCAGCTCATTCCTGTTTGATTTAGTGTGGTGAGATTATACATCCTATTGTCCAGGAAGAATACAAGAAAGTATTTTCCCATGGGTAGTGTTTGAAAAGTAAATATTCTACTTATCACAGCTTTACTTTCATCTCTTATTTTCCTGTGTTATTTCAAGACTTTGCTAGTACAAACCAGAATGTGAAGAAAGAATGCGTAGGTGAATAGTGTTTTCTAAACAGCATTAATCTCAAAATGCCTTGCAGGAGAGGAGGTTTACTAGTTACACAAAATTTACAAGTGTTCTCTATTCTGTCCCTGACTTTGCAAGTCAAGATTCCCTTAGCAAATTAGAAGTTTTATAAGGCCCAGCAAATGGAAACATTTGCATATAGTGTCCATAAATATCGTAGTGAGAGATACTAATGTAAGAGAAGTTGCATTGGAGATTTAGGTTTCCTAAAGATTGAGGAATTCCATCTTTCTCTGTTGCTTGCAACAGCTAGTATATAGTGAATTCTAGTGAATTTGATGGTAATGATTATTTTGACCATTTTTGGAAAGGATTATATATGGAACTGATATTAATGCTAAACTGGCATTCCATTTAGCAAAGAGAGGAAGTCATTTGTGTAGAAGATGACTAGACCCAATCCGTGACATAGGGGAATAAATGTGATACAGGATGGGTATGAAAGCAAACATTTCATTTTCCCTACTTCATCTTTTCACTTAGCAGATACTTCTTGTAACTCTACTACTCACAAGTCAGCATTGGAGATATAAATACACAGGAAGCATAGTCCCTGTTCCAAAGTACATTGAGGTGGATAGAGAAATAAGGCATATTCACAAATCAGTTCATTACGGTAGTGAGAATAGTTAGGGCCATGAGTGACAATTGCTGATAGGATTATGAAATAGGCAGCTGCTTTGAAAAAGAACTTGGCAGCTCTGTCAAATGGTGTGGGGAGTAAAAGCGATTACAAATGAGTAAGCTTCTACTTGAAGTGATAAAAAGGCTTTAAAATTAGCTGAGACGATGGTTACAGAGAGAATATACTAAATTCCATTGAACTGTACATTTTAAATCAATGAATTATATATAAATATATGATATGTTAATAATGCAGTTAAGCAGCCATCTATCCTCACAGTATAACATTTTAATATTTTACCTGCCTATTTCTACTGTTAGTGATATTTGCGAAAAAGGAACAAATATTAAAAAAACCTTTAATTTCCTGTAATTACCCAAGAGCTTCCAGAACAATTTGTATTGTTTCTAGCTTAATTTCCTTGCTTGCTTTACTTGAATTCCTTGAGAAAGATACCATGCTTATTCTTTTAAAAACCATCCTTTTTAAAGATTTATTGATTTTTATTGGAAACTCAGATATACAGAGAGGAGGAGAGACAGAGAGGAAGATCTTCTGTCCATTGATTCACTTCCCAAGTGACCACAATGGCCAGAGCTGAACTAATGCCAAGCCAGGAGCCTAGAGCCTCTTCCGGGTCTCCCATGTGGGTGCAGGGGCCCAAGGCTTTGGACCATCCTTGACTGCTTTCCCAGGCCACAAGCAGGGAGCTGGATGGGAAGCAGGACTGCCAGGGCTAGAACTGGTGCCTGTATGGGATTCTGGTGCGTGCAAGGCGAGGACTTTAGCTGCTAAGCTACCTTGCCAGGCCCAAACCATTCTTTAAATTTTTTAAAAAAAATTTTTATTTGATAGGCAGATTTTACAGTGAGAGAAGGAGAGACAGAGAGAAAAAGACCTCCCATCCACTGGTTTACTCCCCAGATGGCCACAATGACCAGAGCTGAGTGATCTGAAACCAGGCACCAGGAGCTTCTTCTGAGTCTCTCACATGGGTTCTGGAAACCAAGGGCTTGGGCCATCCTTTGCTGCTTCCCGAGATTATAAGCATAGAGCTGGATCAGGAGTGGAGCAGCATGAACACAAATTGGTGCCCATATAGGATGCCAACATTTAAATCTCTCTGTCATTCCCTGACCCAGTACCTGAGAGAACTAGCTTACTGTGCTACCACACAGGTCCCTCAAACCATTCTTTCTTTATGCTCATGGCCTCTTCTATTTCTGGAGGGCAATAGTTCCCCTTTTCCAGAAATGGAACTGCAAGATTCAGGTGCCACTGTGTTGGCTGGCAACCATGCAAGTCTTTAGAAAGGAGCTGAGAATGTGATAAAATATCAGGTCATGAGCAAGCATGCAGGAATGTGTTATCAGTCTTTGAATGTGTGAGAGTTTGGATAACAGTTTGGTAATAATAAATATAGAGGGAGTAGAGGTAGAAAAATATAAACCACAATATAGTGCAAATATAATAATAACAAACAGATGGCAGCTGAAGTTCTTTGGGGAAATAGGAAATGAGTGGATGGAGAAAGAGGAAATGAGTGTGGATTCTACCCTGGAGGCTTTGGTAGATGGGTGAAGGGAAAACCAACACCATCTGCTGGGGTGTGTCAGATGAAGCCAAATATTAATGGGATGGCTATGTCCCTTCAGTTATGGCTAAATGGAGCTCACTGGAAACATTAGAACTCCGTCTGGGTCTCCCTTATGAGTGACAGGATCCAGGTACTTGAGCCAACTTCCACTGCTTTCCCAGGTGTATTAACAGGGTGCTGGATCTGAAGTGTAACAGCCAAGACATGAATTGATACCCTTATGGACAGCAGCTTAGCCAATGTGCTACAACACCAGCACCCTAAGTGCTTGCTTTATTTAAAGCATTGTTAAGGACTACAGAAAAGAAACCTCAAAAGATCACTCTGTGGAGAGGGATGGTGGTCAGTGCTATGGTACATCATGTTAAACTGCCATCTGCAGTACTGGCATCCCTTGTGGGCACTGGTTCAAGTCCAGGCTGCCATATTTCTGATCCAACTCCTTGCTGTTGTGTCTGGGAAAGCAATAGAAGATGACTCAGGTACTTGGGCCCCAGTACTGGATAAACCTTCTTGCTTCAATCTGACCCAGCCCTTGGCCATTGGGCCATTTTGATAATGAACCAACAGATGGAAAACTTCTCTTTCTCTTCCTCTCTCTATATGCTCCTGACCTTCAAATATATAAATAATATAGAAATATATGTTTTTTGAAATTCCCCTTGGGGCCATCATTGTGGTATAGCAAATTAAGCTACCACCAATAATGCTGGCATATTGTATGGGTGCCTCTGCAAGTCCCAGCTGCTGTACTTTGAATTCAACTCCCTTCTAATACACCTGGGAAAACAGCAGAAGATGGCCCAAGTGCTTGGTCCCCTACACGCTTGTGAGAGACCCAAATGGAATTTCATCTGTTGTGTCCATTTGGGAAGCAAACCAGTGGATGGAAGCTGTCTCTCTCTTTCCCTCCTTCCCTCCATTCCTCCCTCTGCCTCCCTCTCTTCCTCCCTACTTCCCTTCTCTTTTTCTCTCTCTCTGTAACTCTACTTTTCAAATAAATAAGTTTTTAAAAGATCTCTTACCAATTATGTCTAATGCAGTGGGACTATTCTGGTCCCAAACAATTCATATGGGCTAGACAGGCATATTCCTAAAACAATCCAGAAATAAAGCATCTGTTTATTTTCAAGATGATTAAACAAAGATATTTGGCAGCTTTCCCAGTGACCTTTGATACTTTAATAATATTCCCTTTTGCTTAAAGAAAAATGTAAGAATACAGATGCAGTTCTGTAATGTGCCAATCAGTAAATGCTACTTTATACTACAAATTTGTCTTTTCTTATAGGACAAATAATAAAAAGTTTTGTGTGAGCCGTAAATTGTCATCTCCTGGTAACAACTTCTATTATTATGAACACTGGTAGAAGAAACTGGTTTCTCAAGAGGACTTAAGTATTTGGGGCACAATTCCAAGGACATTGTGTTCTGCTAAACATCAGCCATTTCTACTATGTCAGTTCTAAGGCACTTTGGAAAGATAGTAAGATTTCGGAGTATAGGCATAAAACATAAGGAGATAAAAACTCTGGAGTAATAGTCAAGTTTGTTACTGAAGAGCAGTGATCATTTGCAAGTAGTGTTCAAGAGCTTCTGCCATGCATACCCTTAGGTCACAGAAACTTTTCTTGCTGAAAAGTGGCTAGAGATTGAAAACTGGCTGACATCTTGGTAAAGGTAGTTCTCATTCAGCTAAGAGACATCCCCTGGCCTTGGTTCTAAACTACATTATGTATATTCTCTCTCTCTCTCAACTACTTTAAGGATTCTCTCTCTCTCTCTCTCTCTCTCTCTCTCTCACACACACACACACACACACACACACACACACACACTCACGCACACAAAGTAGTCTCAAATTGTCTAATATAGGAGTAGGCAATGGGAACAAGGAGCCCTTCTGGACACTTTGTAAGACAGAGGCAGTGTTGTGTGGTTGCCGGCACCCCATACACATGACATTTCTTTAGCAGGTTTGGATTTTCTGTGAAATAAGAATTCAGAAATGGATAGTTGCAAAACTAGAGAACGAAATCCTTTATCTACTTGGTGCCTCTGTCGAGCTTTCTTAGAGTGGGGCTTTTGTGATCTTTTAAAAAAAAATTCCATGGCACCTGTTCCTAGAAAGATTACCAGACTACCTTCTCTTCTTTGCTTGCACTTCTGCCACCTTTTTGTTATGAAGGCTCAGATCATGGAATCATAAAGACCTTTCATGGAATTATGTTCAAGTTGGCATTGTTCTGTAAAGAACTGCATTAGGAATGTGGAATACATTTTGTTAAACTGTAATGCTTTTCCTAATGTTCCTAGTGACTGAGAACATGAAAGTTTTTAATAAGACTTTTGAAGCAACCAGTTTTGTAGGAAGATATTCTTTGAGTATAAAATGTACATTCTACCCAGGAAAATACATACTTTTTTCAGATTTCTCTTAAGGGAAGAATTATAACAAGAACCAGCTATTCTGAAGACTGCCCAAGCCATTACTTAGCACAGCTTCTGTCCTCCCCATAACTATTTTTGTGTTCTATGTAAAATGTCTCTACCCATTTTTCTCAGAACACACGTTAGCCTTTTCCAAAATTGGCCCTCTTTCTTCAGCAGTCAACTTACATCCCTAGGGAATTTTAGTTTCTATTTTTACTTCCTAGAAATGGGAAACATGCATGTGGAAGACATAAAAGTTTCACATTTCAAAGTTTCTCTTTCTTTCAGATGAGAAGCTTAAAATATCTCTAGAACAAAGCTATCTCCCCATTCCATCAACCATATAGAAGTCAGGAAAGCATGTTTTATGAGCTTAGGCTTTGGGAGCAGGAAATTTCCGTTCTGCTATTTACTAGCTACTGTCACTGGGCTTTAGTTTCCTCATTTATAAAATAAAAACATCAGTAGTGCTTGCCTCCACAGGACTGGAATGTGCATTACATGAGATAACGCATATGAGGAGTTTTAGCTGGTGTCAGGCATGGGAAAAAAAACTCAATAAATGTTAGTGATGATGGTGGCGATGATGATAAAGGATTTGGTGTCTTGAAAAGTTGTACTGCAGCATTACAACATGACATTTTCTGATAGAAATCAGATCGCACAATCTGCTGAGGTTATTTGATTTTTGTTATGTGCAAGGGAAAATTACTTCTTTTGTCAATTAATGGCTGCCATACATTCTTACTCAGCTGGACAATGTGTGTGTGTGTGTGTTGTTATACCTTGTGGTGATTTAGAGTTTTTTTATGTGCTTTTAAAAAATGCAACTTTTAATATCATGCAATACACACAAAAGGGCTTCTATAAATACTTTTTTGACTAATAATCATATTTTTTTACAAAATTATCATAGTAAACATAATCTTGACCTTATGAATATTTAGAAGACATTTATTTAGTTTGTTAATTTTCGTTTTCTTTGAAAGGTAGAAAGAGAGACACACAGAAAGATTTTCAATCTGTTGATTCATTCTCCAGTGCCTGCAAGTTTTTGCAGGCCAGGTCAAAGGCAAGATGCAGAAACCCCATCTGGGTGGGTCTCCCACATGAGTGATAGGGACCTGAATACCCGAGCTGCTGCTTCCCAGAGCACAGATAAGCAGGAAGTTGCAATCTGGAGTGAAGCTGATTAGGAATGCGGACATCTAAACTACTGGACCGGATATTCTCCCCAAGACATTTTTTTTTTTAGAAGTAGAAGGAATTAAATTAGCAGAGAAGATCACAGAAGCTACCTTGACCTGCTCTTCTTTTTATAAGTATTCACATTCCACTCACTCTGTTTTTTTACTTAAAACAGGGCCTGTCACACAGTAAAATGAAATAATTGCCAATAATGAAACATCTTCATGTTAGAGGTCTTTGTACCAAGCCATGGAATCCAAGTTGGGGTGACAGGAAGTAATCTACTGAAAGACTGTGAGAGACCCTACAGAACTGACATGAAACTGGAGGATGAGCAGAGAGCAGGAGAGGTCTGGCAAGTTAGAGGCAGGAGCAGGCACTGTAGTCATTCTAGCAAGGAGCATCTCCTAGCACACTGCCACAGGAAAAGAGAAACCACAGACCCTTCTGTCTTCTATATCTGGGAGACTATTCCAGGGTCACACAGCAATGGGAAAACTTTTGCTAATCTCACTGTAATTGAGGCCTATATAGCTAAATTATATTCGCTACATTTAAGGAAATCCTTTTGCCACAGAGGATATTGTCACTTTGAAAATGGCTGACTTGGGCCCAGCGCAGTGGCGCAAGTGGTTAAAGGTCCTCACCTTGTGCGCCCGGGATCCCATATGGGCGCCGGTTCTAATCCCGGCAGCCCTGCTTCCCTTCCAGCTCCCTGCCTGTGGCCTGGGAAAGCAGTCGAGGACGGCCCAAAGCTTTGGGGACCCTGCACCCGCGTGGGAGACCCGGAAGAGGCTCCTGGCTTTGGATCAGCATAGTATCGGCCCGTTGCGCTCACTTGGGGAGTGAATCATTGGACGGAAGATCTTCCTCTCTGTCTCTCCTCTCTGTATATCCGCCTTTCCAATGAAAAAATAATAAAAATAAATCTTTAAAAAAAATGGCTGACTTAAACTGGTTATTTTGTTTCGTTTTGTTTTTGGAATGCTTCTTAGTTTCTACTGCTTTTCAATTGCTTACTCTTCCTTTTATGTACCAGGGGAAAACTTATCCATTTCGTGGTGCCTTTCCTCCAGTATGGAATCCCATCGCCTACCTAGATTACAACAACCTGTGGCGCACCATGGACAACATGGGAAAGGAGGTAAAAGTATCTGTTGACTTTGCACATGGCCCATTACTGAAATAAAATGGCAACTTAAAAAAATATTATTATTTTATTTTGATGATCTTTACATAGTTATTAGAGCACAAAGAGTCAAGGGCTACAGGAAAGTGGGTAAGACCATTGTTTCCACATTCTCTTTTTTCTTTCCTATATCTGAGGGAAGTGGGGAGATAAAGGGAGAAGCCACACCCACCTCCCAACCATCCCAGGGTCCCCGATATGGGGCATGCTCCGAGGGCACTGCTCAAGTGGTTTCAATAGTTCAACAGTTCTGAATTGCTGCCAGTCTTGCCATTCCAAACACAATGAAATCTCTTCAGAATCCACTGGCTGCTATAGTCCACCTTAGAGTTTCCGTTTACTCAAATTTTCACTGCCAACACTTGGCTGGGGTAGTTGATCAATTTGTTCTGTCCTCTGCCATGGTACCAGTGTCCTCTGCAGGCTCTAATGTACTGCCATATCTTCCATGTGCACCTGGATATGCTGTCCACTGCTCCATCTGAGCCACTGAGGAGGCTCAGCTCTGATACATGCACTCCATGATCAGACCATAGAACTTTCATGGTTGGGGTTCTGATTCCAGCAGTTTAGTTTGAGGGATCCCCATAGAAATTTCATCTGAGGTGATTCCAGACCTGATGATTGTGTGTGTTTGCCAGTACAGGGTCCAGCACAGTCCATCGCCTCAATCAGCTTATGCACACATTGATGGTTACAATTGATGGGTCAGTTCTACCCTCAGCCCTGTCTTCTACACAAACCAATGGGTGCTGGAGCCCAGCCCAATTCTGCCCACCATACACTTGGCCCTCACGCAAAGCAGTGGGAGCTGCAGCCTAGTTAGAGTGACCCTCAATAACCCTCATCATGCCCTCTGCCCTGGTTCCCGTGCTTGCCAGTATGTACAGTCTGTCCCACATCCCATTCATTTCTTATACATGTCAATGGGCATTGAAGCCTAGTTCAATACAACCAGCCCCACTATCCAGCCCACACACATGCTGGTGGGTGCTACTCTCTGTCTAGCCATGCCTGCCCCAGTCCTGGTTTTTATGCTCACCAGTTGGAGTGGCAACCCAAGAGGGAGGTGCCCACTATTTCCCTACTGGGCCCACTCCACCCCTGGATTTTTCACTCTCCAGGTGGTTCTGTAGTTTGACTTGACAGAATTCCCTGCCCTCTCTCCCCCCAACCCATGCCAGCATCTGCCAACTGATGCTGCCCAACCAACCCACACTCACTCTGGCTTGTGCATGCACCAGTAGGAACAGTCAACCCAACCTGACTTTTCCCTGATCCAGCTCACATGAGGCCAACAGATGTTACTGTAGTCCTACCTGGCCTGTTCTGTCCGCATCCCAACTCGTGCTCTCCAGTGGGACTGGTGGTCCAGCAGGGGAACCCCATGCAATGGCAACTGTATAATATCCATCCAAAGTAGTACAGGGAACATTGCACTGTATATTGATGCATTTTTTTTCTAACCCATAAGAACTGTGGAATCTGGTAGTATTTCTTTTTTGACAAATGATGAAAATGAGTGACCAAAAGTTATGTTATATCTAAGACTACACAGTATAGAAACCAGGATTCAAATACCCTCTCTCTGATACTGATGCCTGTGGGCCTTTAAGTAACTGAGCATTTAAATGACATATTTTTTTTCTTATATATCTCGACTTTTTTCCATTTAAACTAGCCTTTTCATTTTACCAGCTTTACTGAGAAATAATTGACAAGTAAAAGTTATATCTATATGTGGTGTACAATAATGACTTTTGATATATGTATACTCCAGTTTAGCAGCTAAGAATCAGAGAGAGTCAACTGAATCAAGGCATACATATGTCTTTCAAACTAATTTTTGGTACCTGTGTTTCCTGTATAAAACATTTTATTTACAAACTTACCTGGGTACCCATGAAAAATATCATAAAATATTTATGAATTAATTAAACTGATATATATCAAGGGCTACCAACACACTGCCTTCTCAGTGAGCTCTAGATTACAGAGATGTAGTTTAAATAATTTTATAGGAGCAATACATGTTACTTTAAATAGAATTCACACATATAAAATACACAATCCAGTATTGAGAATTGTTTGACAGTCACAGAGCCTTCATTTTTCCATTGCTACTCTTTAAGTTTCATTTGCTAGTTGATTACCATTGTCTCATGCTTCTATAGTTAGTAAAGGAGAAAAAGAGTTGCTGCCCCAACGATTTTTTTTCTTGGCCACAGGCTCCATAATTTCACACTCTGAAATGTAATTTAGCATCCCCAAATGGGTATTAATCCTCAATAATAGTAAACATTGATAATGATCATTGTCATAATAATCCAATTACATACAAAATCATGCATTAATCAATATAAATATTATAGCTAGCAAAATATAAATACTATAAATATTATTGTTTTGGCAGTAGCATTAAGGCACAGAATCCAAACAGCTCTTTTCCTCCCTGATCTCCATGTACAATTCTGTGCCAGTCACACATTCCAATAGAGACCAGGAGACCAGGAGACCAGTTTTCAAAGTTTCTCAGGTGGGCCTCTCAGCTGGGCCATGACACTGACCATTACTTGGGATCTCTTTTCACTGCAGATTCCAGCAGATGCTCCTTGGCAAGCACCTCATGCTGATGAGTGGGACAAGATGACCATGAAAGAACTTATCGATAAAATATGCTGGACAAAGTAAACTTGACCATTTTAAATTTGCTTTTATATCTTCCATTCCTGTGTTTTCTACTATGTTTTGTGCCATATTGCTTTTCTTAATAATTTACAGGAAGTTTGTTGAGAAGAATCCTAATATTCTTTCAGTCAGTAGCAACTTTGAGACCACTTTAGACATTTCAGAGCAGATTTCAATGGGAAATAAATCTGTGCCCTAAAAAAATAAGTAAATGAGGTAGAATTTCTTTTAGTAAAAGTGTTGTGAGCTTAATAAAACCAATAATTGTGTTTTACACTTTATAAAGATTGGCCACAAAAGCAATTTGTAAAAGTTTAAAGTAAGTCCACATAGATGGCTAGTCCTGTATAAATAGAAAATATAAACTATATGTGTTCAAATCTGTACTAATAATGTAATTACTTACATTTCAGTAATATAGTTCTCCTTGCTTAACAAGACAGTATGTACTTCACTAGGCACTTTTGCCATTGGGTAGGCATCATAGAATGTAATTCACATGAACAAGGACATCTATAGCATCCCTAGGTGTTGTATTCTTTTGAGGCTATCATCATACATATAGTCCCTCATTGACGAAAACACCGTTTTTCAGTGCCTGGCTGTACTTGCTTATGTATTAGTGTGTATAATATTTATATAATTATTTGAGATATGTGTTAGAGGCCTAATATGCGAAGACACTATACCAGGCATTGAGGAATGGTGGTAAACTAAATAGAAATTATAACTAGTTTCATGAAGTTCACATTCCTTTAGCAAGAAGTACTCACAGTGACCACATAATGACCTAACAGTAGAATAGTGCCTGCAACAGGAGGAGCTTACCTTGTCTGAGGATAAAAGAAAACATTCAATAATGCATTATTTTAAAATTGAAATTATGGTTATTGCCTCAACTAAGAATGCACCTCAGGGGTCAAGGGAGACACAGAGGATGAATGCTTTGGGGGAATAATATCATCTAAGAATAACCTGTATGATGGAAGAAACAGGAAGGGTAAATACTGTGGCAGAATAGTATCTTTTGCAACTAATCCACTGTGTAGTTTAGAGAAAAGAAAATGATATCTCCCAGGAATGACCTGAATGGCTAATGCAAGACAGGGAATCTGGGATGATGTCTGAGTCATAGTGCATTGTGGAATGAACCACAGAGGCACTGATAAGACAGATAAGTGGTATGTGTGGAAATGGCATCTTTCAGGATTGAACCATAGTTCGATAAGGGGAGTTAGGCAAAGTGTATATAGTGGGATGGTATCATCCAGAAATGACCCACCCAGTCAGGGGAGAAAGGGTGGGTAAAAGAAATTGGTAGGATAGTATCTTGGAGAGTGGTGTCTTCCAAGAATAAATCAGTTAACCTGGAGGAGGAGGGAAATATTGATTTAATCGGTATGGTATCTTCCAAGGATATTCCAGAGTTGCAGGGGGAATTAGGAAGGTGATTATTGATAAGTGGGAATAGTTTCTGGGCTGGGATGAAACAAGGAAGGGTGAATGGGTTTGAAGGACTGCTATCTGGAGAATGAGCCACTGAGGATGGCAAAACTGAGGTCATCTTCCAGGAATGACCCATTTTGGCTGGGAGGAGACAGTCAATGGATGATGTTGAGGACAGGTACCTTCCATGAATGAGCCAGGTTGAGAAGAGGCAGGAATAGTTAGAGCTGCGAATGATCCACAGGATCAGATGAGCATCAGGAAATGTGGATGTTTTGGAAGCAATTGTATCTTCTAGGAACAATTCATTTTTTTCTGGGAGAATAAAAATAAACTTATAATGTAAGGGGATATCTCCAAGCAATGAGAAAGATACTTAGTGTTGTTGACAAGATGCTATCTTTCAGGAATGACCTACCTGGGTAATGGGTAGCAGGAGTGGGTAGCTAATTGAGAGAGAGTAGTATCTTTCAGAAATCACCCACATGGTACAGGAAGGAGAAGTGAGGGGAACTGGGAGGGTAGGTGACTATTGTAATGGAGATGATATTTGACACAAAGAATAGGGCCCAGACTGGCAAGGTGGATAGTATTCAGGGGTGTCCTTTAGGAATGGCTCACAGGGACTTTGAGTGAATGGTATGTTCTAGGGCAGAATGATTGTTGAAACAGTTCTGTGAGTTTGCTGCGATTGTTGAACCAACCTCCTGTGATTCCTGCTACAGACTGATAGGCTGTAGCAACTGAGTGCTCTGTATGCCAGGATCACAGAATGGCAAGAGTGTGCAGTATTAGAGAAAGTTGCAGTATTTCTGTAGCAGCCAGTGTTACACGATACATTGTAGGCATTTGTGATTTGGCCTTTCTCCATTTTAAGCTGTGGAAGGGTTTTAGGCAGAGAGATTTTTGAGTTTGCACTTTTAGACCTCATTGATTATTTTATAAAGTATGGAAAAGAATTCACGAGGGAATGAATAGAAGATGATCAAATAGTATCCACCACTGGTGTAACCAAAATGAGGGAACATGGTAACCTGGGAGCAGGGTGAAGCAGCTAGAGGGAGAAGAAAGGATGGTTGTTATAACAGATGAGAAGTGTCCCTCTTGATTACTGGCAAACATAGTGACAATTTAGACAGACTGGATTCTAAACATTTGGACCTAAACTGTAATTTCTTAAAATTCTTAAAATTAAATCTTTAAAAACAGAAGAATACCTTGTTCCACCCCTCAAGAGCTACAAAAAATGATTCCTTCAGATGAGCCCTGAGATTTTTTTTCAAAAGCAATGAAATTACTTTCTAAATACCTTATATTTTCAAAATTTATAATTCTTTGGCTCATGTATATGTAAACTGCTGACTTACACTCTTGTTCTGTGAGCAGGACTGCCAGACACTTCGCCTATCTTTTTGTTAACATCAATGTGACCTCCGAGCCCCACGAGGTATCTGCCCTATGGTTCTTGTGGTATGTAAAGCAGTGTGGTGGCACCACTCGGATTTTCTCAGTTACCAACGGAGGCCAGGTATGCCATGTCTGTTTTGAGACTCTAACTTCCTGTGTGGTTTCACTTTCACCCATAGCAGTATTTTGAAATATGAACAATTAGCAGCATGAAATGATCTAAAAAATTTTTCTGAAAATTTTTCTATTTGTTTTGTCATTCTTGAAAAGTTCACAGCTAACAGCTATTTCCTTTTGAACTAGTAGGTTTTGGAAAACAAGTTCTTTACATATTTAGATAGGAAAAATAGGCTAAATGTAGGAAGCTAAATTCCTAGAATGAAATAAATTCAATTTACAAAATCATTGTACTGGAAAAGTCAAACAAAGTTTTTGACCTGCCTGTTCCTCTCAGATATTTTGGGTTAACTGTGATAGAATGAAAGTGATTTTTCTACCTTCTAGTCACAAAAGTAATTTATGGCTACTGTAGGCAAGAGCAAATTCTGTATTTTAAATTCTTCATTTTAGCTACCCACTTGCATTTGTCCAGCTTCCATCACATTCCCATTATTAACAAAGGAACTCTCGATTCATTGACTGGATCTACAGCAAACTGGTGGCAAAACCAGAATCCTAATCCCTTGATTTTTCAGACTCTGCGATTCTTTGTTTATAGGCTCCTCCTTGTCCAGAGTAAATGGATAACATTTCTAAGAATGCTGTGCTTAGATGAGATGAGCTTAACCAGTAGCAATTCACTTATAACTTATGCTCTGTTCTCTGATTCCCTAAATTCTGAATGCCAGTATGAAATGTGAAGACTTTCTATGCACATGAATTATCGCTTTCCTCAGGAAATCCCTAAGCTGTTCTATGACACCAAAATTATTGCCCATTTGATCCTTATCTTTGACAAATGTAAAGCAGTTTCATTTTATGTCTGTACTTACCAGGCAGAAATTGCACACCACTCCTTCTAACCCATGTTTTACTTTCTGAGTTATCTTGATTGATATTTGATATTTGTATTCTACATTCAGAGAAGCTACAATACTTAAAGCCAAACTCTACTTGACCTTTGGGAAAGTAAGATTCAGCTTATGAATGTCAATCTATTAACATAATAGCTTTGTTGAAGAACTTAACTTTGTCCTTTAGTAATATAATTCACCAAATACTAAGCATGAAGGAGTAAACATGAACAAGATAGAGATAACTCATGGTCTTTCCACTATATTAAACTTCAAGAAACTCGTAGAAAATGTAAGTCAGAATACACATCAAATGATGCTAGTTTTCTTGGACAAATTATGAATTTATATCTGAATAACTAACAGAATATTTTTATGAAGAGCTTTAGTGGTATCATTAAAGGAGTAGCCAGTTATGATAGTGCAAAAAATCACTGTGTGTTTATGATTGGAGTATTTAATTTTCAAATTTTGGGATGTGCTTTTTCTAACCACTGAAAAGATCTTCTCTGGCAAGGTAAAAGCATCATCCTGGTTCTTACCAAATGTACTGTACTGAGGACTTACCTTCTCAGATAAAGCTGGACCAGTTTCCATGGTAAGCATAGCAGATGGCAGTGGACATAGTACTGAAGACACAAATAAGGTGCTTATCCTTAGTCCCTCTGCCTCTGCTGTCAAACTTCCAGACAGTTTTGTATAAAGGTACTCAGGATCCAAGATTCCTATTCTGAGAACCTCATCTGATAATGACAGGTAGGACACTCTAAGTGCATTGCCTACATTTTGCCTTCCTAGATAATCATAACCTAGGACTGGGAACAGCCAAGTACAGTTAGAAACCACATCCTGTGGGAAAAGTGTGAGACCCTCCTTTTTCCAGGGCTCCTTCTATGCATCACACTCTTGGGACATTTGTGGTCCAAAGACTTGCTAAAATGTTTTCATTTGATCAGAGCATCACTGATGTTAGGTGAAAATTTCTTCTGATTCTATGATTTTGTAAACTAATAACAGTTTTTCACTGCTGGAAGCTGTGTGTAGAATAATTGAAGAATCTTGACACATGTTGTTTTTGTCTTTGTGAGCTCTCCCAGCAGTCAAGTGTGCAGAGGCTGAAGTTGTAACTTGTGACTTTCTGGAGGTTAATTAATTGGTGCCAGTATGATTTTCCTTCCTTTGGATTTTTAAACTTTCCCTTTCTTACTGACTTTTGTAGGAACGCAAGTTTCTTGGTGGATCTGGCCAAATAAGTGAGAAGATAATGGAACTTCTTGGAGACCGAGTGAAACTCAATCGTCCTGTCACCTATGTTGATCAAACTAATGACAACATCATAGTTGAGACAGTGAATCATGAAACCTATGAGGTAACTGATTTCAATACGAATGTGTATATATATATATATATACACACATATGGAAATATATATATGTATAAAATAGGCCTTGTGTCTTCTGCAGTTTCTGATGAAATAATCCAAGAAGTGGCATAATTAATGCTGACATATTTCTGCCTCAGTTTCCCTAATTACTAGCATTGATTGACCTAAGTCTGTTTTGTGGCCTCATTTTGTATGTTGTTATTTCTTGGTGTCATTCAAAATATTAAAGATGTTTCATGCTGACAGCAAGAACTGCAGCTCATGTTTAATGTGATATTTTGTTTACGTGTGTTTTAGTGCAAATATGTGATTAGTGCCATCCCTCCAATCTTGACTGCTAAAATTCACTTCAAACCGGAGCTTCCATCAGAAAGAAACCAGTTAATTCAACGTCTTCCCATGGGAGCTGTCATTAAGTGCATGATGTATTACAAGGAGGCCTTCTGGAAGAAGAAGGGTAGGTGGTTCTTATTCAGATTTTAGCTGAATTAAATGAAAGAACAGTGATCTCTTAGAAATATTGAGCAAAATGCTCTAAAAACAATAACAAAAATTACTGTTTTTAAATGGTAATGAAAGTTTCAGAAATATTATTCTACCAACTTGACCACAGCTCTGGCAACACAAAGTGACCCCAGAGGCACTTGTTGGCAGTGAGAGGAAAGGAAAAGACCATACCAGTTGTAAGGCCACCACTACCCTGGCTTCTGGTCTTTGTCTTGCTACTTTCTCTTCATTTGCAAATTAATGCCAAGGGACACTATAGAAAGATCATTGCTTTGAGGTCAGATATCCCTGGGTTTCACTTGCTTACCAGCATTGGTCCTTTAAATATAAAGTGCAAACAGTAATCCCTACTGTTAGGGTGTTCTGGATATAATTCTTGGATGTGGCAGCTCCTGTTGAAAAGCCTTCTGCTCATACGGTATTCCTTTTCACCATTTCTTCAGGACTGATTTTAGATGGGGTGATTCCCTCTAATAATATCTCTGCTTTCCTCCTGTATATTTTAGGATCCAGGGCCATGTTTGTTTGTTTATGCTGTGTATTGGTCATAAACCCTCTGTGTTAAAGGTGATAGAGGTATATTGTTTTCCATATGTGGGGGTAAATAGACATCCTTGTATAGCCAATGTGTATATTCAACAGGAAGTAGCTTCTAGGCTTAGATCAAAGAATAATAGATAAGTTTTACCTTCCTCTTACAAAAATAATTCATATGTATTTTATATGTGTATCAATGTCTGTGATGAGGTTGGTGTCAATCTCCTATTAATTTTTCCTGGTTAAGATTACTGTGGTTGCATGCTCATCGAAGATGAAGATGCTCCAATTGCAATAACCCTGGATGACACCAAGCCAGATGGATCGGTACCTGCCATAATGGGGTAAGTTAGAACTGGGAGTTTTGCATTTTCCATATTATATTGGTAGGTTAGTGTAGACCTTGGCCAAGTATATTGTTTTGGAATTGAGTTAGGGCAATGATAAGTATCCCTACAAAATTGTATCATGTTTCCACGGATTAAAACATTATAGTAATATCTGAGTTTGGTACGAGAACACTGGGACATCTTTCCAAATTTAACACCATTTGAACTTGTGCCCATTTTTTTCCCTCCCATAAAATGTATATGCTGAGGTAGAAATGGAAAGAACAGCTACACAGATGATATGGTAGCCAGCTTTGCCTAGAGATAGCAGGTCTGTACCCATTGTGGAATGTAAACATCTTACCCTATAAAACCTATCATATTCAAGTTTTTGAGCTTTAAAGCTTTAACTTTTTCTCCATCGAAAACATCTGCTTCGAATAAATGTTAGTTTGTTACACTGGGATCAAGGATGGCTGTCCAATTAGGAAGGGTAGATTGAACTAGAGCTGGGCCTTGAGTGGATGGCTTGAATTTTCTGTCAGATTTTCCATAGTTATCTTTCACCAACGATACTTCCTCCACCTGTGGAAGTACAAGAATGGTGCAGGATGATTATGTGTACAGGAGGGAGTCCTTCCCATTTCCTTTCATCCCAACACATGGTTCCCCTGCCTGTAGAAGGCTAGGGTTCCAGAGAGAGAAGTAAGCCTGTTACAAAGACCCTCCTAAGCAGCACCCTAACCTCCCAGCTGCATGCTCTTTAGTCAGTCAAAAACAATACAAACAAATTATTTTTTTCTGCCACATTTTCATAAAAGAATGCAGCCTCAGCAGTCCAGTGACTTTTAGACACCAGTATCTTCCCCGTTTGCTCCTGGGAATACATGCCTCCTGCCAGAAGGAGAGGTGAGCTCATGTATATCATATCATTGAAGGAAATCTACAGGGTCCAAAGGAGCAAATCAACATCCCAAGGCAGTTAGAAAGCAGGCTGAGCTACTGGACTTCTGGCAAGACATTTTATGACCATTTCACTAACTGTAGCTATGAGAAATAGTACCAGCATCCCTGAGAAGGGCAAGTGCTTACAGAGTAATGACTATAAGAATAATACATCCCTTTATCTCTAGCTGCATTGAGAAAGGAAGGACATAAGTTGTTTTGTATTTGAACCACCACTCATATGGGATGCTGGCACCACAGGGAGTGGCTTTACTTACTATGCCACAGCATTGGCACCTGTATTTATTAATTCATTAGTTTTCTTTGAAATTGATAAATAATAATTGTAAGAAAAGTATATAGAGTGTAATGTGATATCTCAATATACGTATACATTGTAGAGTGATCAAATCAGCCTGATTAGGATTCCTATCATCTCAAATATTTATCATTTCTTTTTAATGAGGACATGTAAAGTCCTCCATTTTAGATAGTTTGAAATATAAACTATATTTGTATCAACTAATTACCCTGCTTTGTAGGAGATCACCAAAACTTATTGCTCCTAACTTTAACTCTGTACCTGAGGGAAACTAGAACTACCTCCCCAAAATAAGGATTGCTGAGCTGAAGCTAGTTAAGATGGGGAGGGGGGTGGAGACTGTCTTCCTTCTCCTCTAAAAGCAAGAGAGAGATTTATAAAGAGGAAAGGTCTTTTTCTCCCCCATTTCCCATCTTTAGACAGGATGTAGGATGTAAATTCTCCCTTATTGGAGACAACCCTTTATCAGCTCAAAGAAGTGGAGAAGAATTTACTCCATCAGTGCCTTTCCAGATATTTACATTCTCACTGTTTCCTGCCTTTAGAAACCTGGGACTGCTTTTATTTTTTTTGATCACTTATCTAGAATTTATGGTTCTTTGTTAGGTGTCCTATATCAGGCAACACTCCTAAGCCACTGCCTTGAGTTAGTATTCATTCAGGTTTCTCCCCAGTGATACGCACTGCATGTCTTAGCCACCTTTCTCTTGTTAACCTGTCTTTTGCTACAGAAACCTGTATTTATGAGGGATTTATTGGGGATGAGGGAAACGTTTATTTTTTTCCCCTTCATACTGGTTGAGTAACCTCTCCAGTTTTATCAAGACAATTGCCTCTACCCTGCTCTTTGCTCTTGATAATGAAAGCTTTGTAGAGACGTGATCCCATTCTACTGTTTGCTCTTGGCCATGAGAACCTCACAGATAGGAGTGGTAATTGGCCTGTGCTATGTAATAACCAGCACCTTTTGGGAACTGGAAAGGACCTTGTGCTTTATAGCTGTGAGATATCCCCAACACAAAGCCAGCCAGCTCTTAAAATTTCCACAATAAAAAACCAAAGAAAGTAAAAGGATATTCGTCTGTTTTTATAATGAGGTCAAAGAGGTTATTTAATTGATGACTTGAAATTTTACAAAAATAGCTAGGATTAAAAAGCTTTTATATAAATCATTTAAACCTTTCATCAAATACTAGTTGTTATCTTTTAAATACTACATACATCTATATTGAGTGATTCTTGTATATACCTGAAATTTGAAATCACTCATAGCAAGCCATGACTTGAAGTGTTAAATCAATCAAATTATGATTATTCCATAATGTTAAGTTGTTTGGATTTCTTAAATATTCCGTAGATCCTTTTGAGATAGCTATTTTTGGGGTTAACACATTTTGTGTCTCTGTTTCCCAGGATGGTCTTAAATAACAGTTCTAAAAGCATTGTCAATCAAATTGAGGAACAGTTTAATTTCAGGGTGGAGAGATGAGGAAATATCTGCTTCCAGCCCTTGCATTTTTAGCCCTGATCTATTTGTCTTTTGGATCTAGAACAAAAGAAATACAGTTTTAAAACTATTTTCTGTTGGATAAATAAGTTCATTGTCCTTTAGCTCATTTGGATTTTTGAAAGCTTTCTAATAATAGTATAACTAAGGAATTTATGTCACAACTCAATTCTTTAAAATATGTAGGCAATTAGTAATGCCAGTATAATAAATAGAATCTATTTGATTAAAGGGAAGCAGACAGATTATGACTGAGTTTTTAATAGAGATACTTTATGTAGGGACTATGCTAGATCATTTTCCCAGGAAACTGCCTTGGAGATGAAGACTTGAGAGCAAGAGGTTTACTGGGAAGTGGACTGGGGATTGTTACCTATGGCAGCAGAAGGAATCAGGACTAGACAGAGGGAGAAGTTCAGCTTTAATGTGGTCCCAGCAAAGGCCTCAGCCTATGGGAAACCCTGGGTCTCAGATTTGTCCTAAACTGACCCAAGGTCACTGGATATCAGTTGCCTCTGGAAAGGTTAAGAGCTGGAGCCAAGCAGGTCTCTGTTAAGTGAGTTAACGGTCCTACAGAGAGACATGAGGACCCAGCCATGACATTGACTGCATACATATACTTCTATGTGTTTTCCCAGCTTTGATCAAGAATTTGGCAGCAAATAAGTCTTCATGTAGCACAACATTATTAATTCAGCCAGCACATTGTGTGCCCAAAACTGTTATGGGTTGAGCATCAAATATTGAGGTGGAGATAACCTGTCATTTAGGAGCCCACAGTCTACCAGAGATTTTGGACACAGCAGACAACAAAAGGCCACATGACATTTCCTCTGAGAGAGGACGAGGTCTAGGAGAGTTCTTTAATTCTGAGTGCATAGAGATATAAACAATTTCAAAAGAAGGGTAGTGACCTAATCATTCAAATGTAACCTCTCTCTCTAGCTTCATTCTTGCCCGTAAAGCTGATCGGCTTGCCAAGCTTCATAAAGAAATCAGGTAAGACTGTATCATTTGAAAAAGAGATGAAAGGTCAGTTTCATATTTTGTTTGTCTCACTGACAACAATAGAATACCATCGGGAAAAAATACTTTACAGATACTCTCAAAACCCCACAATGAGTTTACATATTAGTATTCATTTATAGTAGTTGAAAGGTAGACTTTATCTGTAAGAGGAATAGAGAAAAACAATAGAAAAGATAAGCTGAATGGGGGAAATCTTTGTGACTTGATCACTTCCTAAAAGGCCTTGTCTCATTAAGCCATTATATTTCTTCTTAAGTTCCAGCATAAGAATTTTGGAAGGGACATGTACTTTTCCAACTATAGAAACCAGAAATAGCATATTACATATAGTTTTTTCATTATACCCACTAAGCTTGACATTTTCTTTTGGATTTCCTGCTTGCTCTTCTTATTAATAATACAATAAATAGCAGCCTGGAGGTAGACATTTGGTTATGATTGTACATGGTGGCTAAATGTCTCAAAATATCTGAGAAAGCAAGACCCTTACTGAATATGTTATTGACAAAAACAGAGATTTTCCAGGACTAATTGTATCGAAACTCCATAGTGGATGTTTCTTTCTTTTAAAAATTGTATGTATTTATCGATTTAATTTGAAAAGTTAGAGATATAGAGAGAGCAAGTCACAGAGACAGCTCTCACATCTGCTGATTCACTCCATAAATATCCATTATATCTCTTGCTGGACTAGGAAAAAAACACACACAAAAACAAACAAACAAAAACAGGAATTCAGCCCACATCTCCCACATGGGTGGTAAAGGCCCAAGTACTTGAGCTATCACCCATAAAGAAACCCAGCTACTTGTGCTATCATGATGTATATTAGCAGGAACCTGGAACTGGGAATCAAGTCAGGACTCAAAGCCAGACATTCCTGTATGGGAGGCAGGCATTGCAGCTGGCTGCTTAATAGCTGAGCTGAATGCCTGCCCGTTTTATTTATGATTTTTTTGATGTGTGGTTTGAACAGGAATTTAAACATCTACCTGATGCTATGTGACATGGTCTCAAGAGTTGCATATGTCTCTCCCTAAAACCTTCCATGAGAAAATAGTAGCAATAACCCATGTTTCTAATTCTACCTCTTCTTTTAGACTTTATACCCATGTTATAGAAGTTCTGAAAGCTATACAAATTATGTAAATTAAAGATTTAGACCCATTTCTCTGATTATATTTTGTCGCACAGTATTCAGAAAAAATAGGGAAATATTTAAAAAATAATTTCTAATGTAATTGATGACATAAAATTTCCTGTATGTACTTCTATTTCTTTTATTATCAGTAAGCATGATTTCTACTCTCCCACCCCAACTCCTGTATGTTTGTGGCCATTTGCTTTTTATGCTTGTCTTAAACAGATTTGTATTACATTTGCTATATTTTTTAAAAGAAATATTACTTGTTAAACTTTAACAGAGTTTGGAGCAGTTTTATACATTTAAACTATCTCTTACGTGACATTCAAAAGATTAAATCAGCTTTGTAGGTTTGTAGCTATTTGAAAGAGATACAGGATAAGTTGCAAGACATTATCAAATGTACTATATGGATATAAAAAGATTCATTATAGAGTTCCAGAAAAATGATACAGAAACAGTTCCTAAGACTGAACTAAATTTAATTAATAATTATTTTATCTATTTCCAACTCAAATTGATGCAGAATTAGATATGGAAGGCAAAAAATGTTAAAAGAAAGTGAATTTTCTTCAATCTTGCAATCAAATGGCTATGCTGAGGCTTAGAAAATTGAATGAATACAGAGATTCATTATTGAGCTTTTTCATTTTGTGTCAGTACATAAAGCCATTGATTTGATTTTTTTCTGTACTCCATTTGATTTACTGGCAAGAGCCCTAGAACTGACTCTCTCTCTGTAAATATATATATTTTATATCCATCAGCATAATACTTCCATAACATTTTTGGTTCTTGTTTTATAGGAAGAGGAAAATTTGTGAGCTATATGCCAAAGTGCTGGGATCAGAAGAAGCTTTACATGTAAGAAATCCCTGGCATAAATTCCTAGCATGTTCAGCTCTGTTTATTCTAAGTGGCAAAGCAAATCAGATTCTGCTTTCCTGACAGTCTTACGAAGAGTGTATAAAGGGTTATGCTTAACTTGGAAGATTAACTTCAACAAGCACAAAAGGCCATTAAAAGTTGGTGTCAGGTGCATGGAGTTTCTGACATAGCAGCTCCTTAGACTGTTTAGGTACTCACTGAATAACTGGCAGCCAATTATGATCAGAGCCAGGAGACACAATTATTATGTCAAGGGTGGGTGAAAGTGGTTCCCAGGACACAGGTCCTATCCTGTTGTTAGTGTCAACTGCCTGCTGCAAAACAAAACCCCACATGTATGTCATCATTTGTTCGTGAAGGAACAGTGGTATTTACATGACAAGATTCACTAACCCTGGACTATCTGCGCAAGTTCCAAGTCATACTAATTTATTTTCCCATGTATAGACTCAATTCACAGGTCATTTAGGACATTCAGCTTTCAGTTCACCACCAAAAGTGATTAGGAGAATGAAATTGTTTCTGAAGAACTTGCCAATACCTGGAGGCCCTTTTAGGAGGTTATATCTGAACTGCTCAAATAATAAACTTTCAGAATGTTAGTCTTAAGAAAATCAGAGAAGATTCTCTCATGTCCCTTGGGGAACAATTTCATCTTAACTGTTCCATTCAAAGCAGTATTCCCATCATTCATGTTAGAGAAGGAGTTAGAAAAGCTTCAAGCAGACCATCCTATAAGCTGATTTATTGTGGGGTTTTCTGTGGACTTTGGTCTAAAAACTTTAACTCTAATCAAGATATTGGGAAAATCAAAGTGTATATATTTTGTTGCTATCATATTTTCCTCTGTTTGTAAAAGGTCTTTTTTATTTGAAGGATACAGAGAAAAAGATTTCTCATCCTCTAATTTATTCCCCAAATGCTTTCAACACCTAGGGTGGAGCCATGCTGACACCATCGAGGTCTCCCACTCAGTTTACAGGGTCCTGGGTACTTGAGTTGTCACCATTGCCTTCCAGAGCCAGAAATAGAGCCATGATTCAAAACCTGGGACTTTGATATGGGATACAGGCGTCCCAAGCAGTATTAACCATTGTATTATAATGCTGGGCCTGATATTTCCCTTTTAATAAGTTAGAACAGCGGGGTCATCTTTCTTTAATATAAAAATTTTAATGAAGTAAAACACACAAGTGGTTTTGTTGTTGTCTGGCAGCATTTCTGCTTTGTTTTCACTTTACAATTGTTTCTCCACTAAACTGCAGCCGGTGCATTATGAAGAGAAGAACTGGTGTGAAGAACAGTACTCCGGAGGCTGCTACACAGCCTATTTCCCACCTGGCATCATGAGTCAATACGGAAGGTACTACCTAAGCACCATACCAACTAATACAAGACATGTACAAAGTTTAGTGGGAAGTCTGGAAATAGAATGAGCATTCCTATTGCTAATATTCTAGATAGTCAATTTGCATAATTCTAGATGTCCATAGGAAAATAAGGAAGCTATTAAATGGAACTATGGCTGCTGGCACATAGAGCAATAGGAAAGCACTGAGGTAGGGACAGGGGACTTAAGATGTTGGCAGTGCTTGTGGGAGTGAGGGAAGATGCAGTGCCTGCCAAGGGGCCTTCCGGAGCTCAGATCAACATATAGTGTCACATAGTTTATGCTGGACTCCTTGGCACTAGTCTACACAAAGGGACATTGGGTGTGTTCATCCAGTGCAGCCATGTTTCCAACACAGCATCAGTTCTTCAGAGGGAGCAGTTCTTACTGTGTGCAGTTAAAGTGTGAGAACCTGGGTTGGAGGACTATAGAAGTTCACCTTAACTTTAGAAGCTGGAGATATTTTGCATTATAGGCATAGTGTCCAGGATCAATTGTTCAGTTACAGGAATACAGTAGCCAGGAAAGCCCAAAGGGATAGCCTCCTAGAAGGAATCTTTGGCAGTTTTCCAAGCCTCAATGCCGTTTATCAAGGTAGGAGTGGAAAGAGGCATTTTTAGCATAAGCAGTGTTGTCTGGTCACATATGTAGAATTACACCTACATCTGCTTTCCAAGGGACAGAGCTAGGAAATTAATGCAAAGTCACATTTGTTCACCAAGAAGGAAGAGTTGTTTATTAGCTCTTTCCTTCAGGAGAATTTTACTTGTCTTCCCCCCCCCCCCCACTTAATCGAATCAAATATTCTTTGTTAGTGAGCAGGATTGATGAACTGGATTAGTTCTGGAGTCAAAGGAGAAAGAAAATAGAAGTAGGATTAGGAATTAATGAATTCCAGTGGTCCTAAATTAGAAAAAGAAATACCAGTGGGCTTCAGTGAAGGCCTTTGGGGTGGGGGCGTAGGGTGCAGTTTGGGAGAGTTCATGATGGTGCCTGCAGATGTAATAGTAGTCCACACCCAAATAGATGGAAGGAAGAGTTGTCCATTTGGCCCAACCCTTCCTCTTTTCTCATTGGCAAGCCCTGTTTGAAAGGGGAGACCCATTTCCTTGGCCTCTAGGCAGTCCCTAGAAAATCAATAGAAATCAGCTATATAAAGGCTGTCTTTCAAGGGGGCACATCTACGTAATCCTTCCAGTCTCCCCTTGCCAGAAATGACCATGAGTATTCCTATCTAAGCACACACCACTGTATTTCCTCCTGAGACACTGAAAGTGCCCACAAGACTGGCTGGGCTCTGTAACGCTGTGAGAGCTCAGAAAGACAATGTATGCCAGTAAAATGGACCGCAAACAGGGCATACATCAAGCGTGACTGATTGTGGATTGGATGCATGTTCTCAATTCCAACTCTAGCTGACTTGGAAAAGGTCAGCATTGCTTTTGGTAATGAATGACCTGACAGCCCTGTCCTCCCTGGCTTGTCTAGATCCTTGTGTGCAGGCCACCATGAAACAAAGAGCAGCCTGTCACCTGGGGTGGTGTCACCCTGGCTGGTTTTTTTTTTTTCCCCACAATTAGAGTTTTCCTATCTTCAGTGAAATAAAATGAGGGCAGCAATTTGCTCATTTTCCTTCAGAGCCTTCCCGAGTAACTCTGTGTGGCTTTTTGTTCCTTGAAGGGTGATTCGTCAGCCTGTGGGCAGGATTTACTTTGCTGGTACAGAAACAGCCACCCAATGGAGCGGTTACATGGAAGGCGCAGTGGAGGCCGGGGAAAGGGCTGCTCGAGAGGTAAGGGAGGAAGCTGGGCACTTGCCCTCCTCAGGCAGAGCAGTGTTCTTGCCATCTGATATTTCTGGCTCTTCTTTTCCTTTGTATGATGCATTGATGACATATGTGAAGCTGAATCTTTGCTTTCTAAAAAAACTGACACATAAAAATTGTACATATTTGTAGAGTACCAGGTGATACTTCAATACTTTAAGCAATGTGGCATTTCCATTACCTGAAACACTTATCACCTCTTTGAGAACTTTGAAAATATCCTCATCTTGTTATCCTGAAACATACAACAAATTATTGTTAACTGTAGTCACCATGCACCACTGTCGAACACTAGAACTTATTCCTTGCATCTAACTGTATTTGGTAGCCATTACCCATCCTCTCAAATCCCCTCACTTTCTACCCTTCCCTGGCTTTGGTGGCCTTTTCTACCCTTAACTTCTATGACATCAACTTTTTAGTTCCAGCATATAAGGAAGGACATATGGTATTTGTCTTTATATAACTGGCGTATTTCACTTCACATAGCATTCTTCAGACTTATCCATGCTGCCACAAATGACAGTATTTCATCCCTTTGGATGCCTGAAAGTATCCTATTATATACACATTACCACATTTTCTTTATCCACTTATTTGTTTAGTTCTTCACACTGATAGAATATGTATGTCTACTTCTCTGCTTCTCTCTCTGCGTTGGTATCATCCATGGCCTGCAGGGCTTTGGCTCTATTGAATCTTTACAACTTTATTTTGTAACGTTAAGGTCACTTTTTCTTTTCAGATTTTGAATGCCCTGGGGAAAGTGGCCAAGAAAGACATATGGGTTCCAGAACCAGAGTCAGAGGTGAGTTTACCATAAAACTCATATCTCTCTTCTTCTGGCCCCTGGTTTATTAAAAATGTGTCTGTCTAGGGCATACCCATGCACTGATTTTACACATATCTTTTGTTCCTCCTGGGAAGTACAAGGATTTTCTGCTAATGATCTCTGTTCACTCATCTAGGATGTTCCATCATTGGAAATCACACCTACCTTCCTGGAAAGAAATCTGCCATCTGTTCCTGGCCTCATGAAGATTATCGGGGTGTCTACATCAGTAACTGCTCTGTGTTTTATCCTGTACAAGTTGAAGCTGCTGCCACGTCCCTAAAGTTTCAGCCTCATGCATTCTACTTAGTCCTACCCCAAACCTATAAAAAAAAAGTTGGCCATTTGTAAGCTGTGTATCGGGCCAGTTTTAAGTGCACTTGATTTAACCATTTGCAATGTAGTTTTAGTCTGTGCTAATATAAAACCCACCCAAAGAACCAATCAATTCATTTTAGTAACATTCTATACTACTTTGTTTATGTAGACTAGCTCGTGTTGATAAAATCTTGTGATTGCCTCTTAATTTCAAAACGTTAAAGTTGAAGTGCTCCTCAGAAACAATTTTTGTGTCCTTGTTTTTCTTTCTTTAAAGCGAAGTATCTGATAATTTCAAAAGTAATGAGTTCAAATTTTTGTCAGTATGCAATAGGTTAAGATCCAGCCTGTGGCTGAACTTTTCCACTTAAACAATTGTGATGTGTTAGTGCAGAGCCCAGAGGCTTCTTAGCTTCCTGAGGTGAGCACTTCCTACATTGGATCAGCAAATGCTAAATGAGACACAGTGGAGTGGGACGTGTGGACTCTTGGTTTAGGGTGGGGGCATCTTGTGGGCTGCTTGTCTAATTCACAGGAATCCCCTAAGCAGATTCCTATGACTTAGCTACCTAGGTTCAGCACTCCAGCATGTTTTGCTCCTTCACTTCTTCCCGAGATGAGCACTTACTGAGTTAGAATGCTGAAATGGATTTGTTGGGACTTGTGTGCACCTCCTCAAATGAGCAGCAGAAGAGAACAGCAGGACTGTCCCTGATGAGGCCTCCCTGACTAGTTCCCTATGAGCCCAGTTCCAGTGGGCATCTTTTCTGCGTGGAAGGTGGCTGGACAGTCAGTGATTTCATTCCATAAAGATTTCAGGAAAGCTTTGTTGCATTTTTTTTTTCAGGTAGCCCCCACATATCTGAAGGCTCTTAGAGGCATATATTTTTCTTTATTCTTATAACCTTAGAAGTGTATCTTTTAACTCATATATCTTAAATGTAGCTATTTTGCATAAGTATTTGCATGCCAATTTATGCTGAAATATGTATGATAAATTTCTGATTATTACTTGTTGAAACTGTCAACAAAGAAAGGAAATTAGGGCTCTATATGATAACCTCATTTCTAAATTTTGTAACAGAAACAAAATTGACTGATTTTATATCTGAAAACTGAGTTCTCTTATAAAGTGGGCTCAGACTGGTGCCCACCACTTACCTTGGCCATTTTTAAAACTGCCAGATTTTTTTAAAGCTCCTGCCAAATATTTCAATTATAAAAGCTTTCTTTTTAAAAACTACAAATATATTTTTTATTTAAGGAGAGTTAAAGAGTGCCAAAAGAAACCAGCCGTACCAAGTTTATTACTCTATTAACCTTATCAGAAATATAAACGTAGTCTCTGGACCCTGGTATGAAGATTCAAGGTCCTCCAAAGGTTTTTTTATCCTAAGAGCAAAGAGCTGGATTTTTTCTGCCACTCTTTATCTTGTGATTCAAAAGCATTTTAGCTAACTTAGGAGTTTCGACAACATCTTGGATATGTTCCAGTACCATCAAGCATTACTGCACATTATATCAAACTGCTTTGAGAAATCTCACCTCAAATCTCAAGCAGTTTTTCTGTTCACTTAATGGTTAACCTAGTCCTGACACACCTTTTGGGAATTGCTGACTTAAACTTCTGAACTAGCAACAGTTTTAACAGTAATCAAATAGATAACATTAAAGTCTTGCATGTTGAAGAACTCTTGAGTGTACCATTTACATTCTTCTCCACTTTTTAGAAAGCCAGTTGATTGATCCTATTTTAGCCAGTCCTGTTAAGCTCTAGATTTGGGTCTTAAAATGATTGCCAGTCCAGATATGCCTAGACGTGAAATTGGACCTAGGAACTCCCACCATATGTGAGGTCATCCATCATGAAGATAACATTGGTATTTTCTCCAAACCAAGAGACAAACAACAGTTTAAGATGGCTGATAGGGTATTGCCCTGTAAGGCATGCCCCTCACAGTTCTGAAAGCTGAAGTTGGCTTCATTCTAGAGTTAGGTTGAGAATTGGATTTGGAAATTTCATGTTTGTCACAATTGACTGCTAAATAAGATCTTATACTCCACTGAAGAAGAATATGTTGAAGGATTGTAAACCCTGTTTTGTTTATGAACTTGGTACCTACTGTTCCATGTCTAAAATTTACCCCCCCGTGCTACATGTGGGACTATGCCTATATGTGTGTTTTGTCATTGAAGTGCAATTTGCTTGTGTGGTACTCTTTTGTTTGTTAATAAAGTACACTACCACTCCTGATTCAGACCCGGCTTTTCTCTACAGATGATGGTTGCATTGGGAAGGTCCAGTGGCTTATAGCAGATCACCACATGAGGCTTATTAAAAACCGTGTTGGTATTGACTTCCAATTTGCAGAGGTGAATTTGACTCTCATGTATTGATGAACTTTCCTGGAAACTGAATGAATTCTACAATACTGTGCTTTGCCTAACTGGACTAAAGAGGTGGATTCTGATTCAAGATTTCTCACCCAATTAGTTCCTGATGCCTTGAGTGTTTCAGTTGGGTTCTCTGTCTTAATCTCCCCATCTGAGATGATTTCTAAGGGTTCTTTCCTTGGTTGCATTATGTGCTTTATGCATTAAATTGTCAGGGATTTTTTTTCTGCCTATTGATAAGGCAGAGGCAAGACATGCAACCTTTCTCTTTCTTGGCCCATTCTTTCTTTCTGGTTTCTCTGGAAACAGACTCTGCGATGCAGAGTTGAGGCAGAAAGCTTATTGGAGAAAACTCTCAGGAAATACACCTAAGAGAGCCAAACAGGATGCGGATGGGGTGGGGGGAAGATCAGCTGCTATATGCAGCTGCTAGAGAGGCCTCAGCAGATCCTAATGAGGAGTGCGGAAGGCCCTGTGAGGGAAGGAGGTGGCCTTTGTGTCCCTTCATCACATATCATCTGTGAGGATGGTCCTTGGGAAAGGGAGGTCCAAGAGCAATTTCTGCTGTAAATTGAGATTAACATTTACTCCTTGCAGCTGAGAACTGTAGTATTTTGCCTGTTTCCTCTCTATCCTTCACACAAAATAGAAAATTACCTTGTCACATATGAGATAACATTGGTTTTAGTTTTGCTTTTATGGATATAATGAAGCTATCTCTGAGAACCTACCCCTTTAGATAAGTCAGCTTCTTAATTTAGAAGGTTTTATTTCTGTACCATATTTTATACCGTATTTTACATGGCATAAAAAAAATCAGAGTTGGGAGGAACACTGGAAGTGATTCAATACCTGTCTTAACAAATGAGCCCCAGCTACAGATTACTTACAGAAATCTCAAAAGGAAAAATGCATTCACAAACACGAGTCCAAAATGTCTTCAGGATTCAATTAGCTAAAAATGAGTGGCAGCAGGCATGAGCCACTAGAGACTAGGGAAGACCACAGCTGACCTAGGAAGGAACGATGTACTCTTCTGAAGAACACTTATATTGAAATTCCTTTGAAAGGCTGCTGACCAATCAAAACACACTTGGCTTAGGTTGGCTCACATGTCCAAATTGTCCTCAAGTCTCTGATAAATGCAAAGCTTGCTTTTGTAGCAATTAAATGACAAATTCTTTTTGGATGCCTTTTATTTTCTGAGAAATTAGTATCAATACTGACAACTGTTGTAAAACTACATGAAGCAGGTAATATAAGTCCACAAGGGCAAAAAGATAGAAAACAAGGATAGAAAAAAGCCCTCTTAGACCAGAACTATTCATTAAGAAATAATGCTTCCCTCAGCCATGGCAGCTTTTACCTACAGAACTGTATCATGAAAAATAATGATGCCAATTAAAAAAAAAAGCCTCACACCTCAGGGGGAACCAGGTTATCCTATTTATGGTCCTTGGATATTTTTCCACAAACCACTGAGATCCGCAGATGAGATGTAGTGGGGTGGAGGAAAGGAAAAGACAATATGGGATGCTTGAAATACCATGAGTTAGCACACCAAATGACAATCTTTCTTTAAAAAGATTTATTTGTTTCATTGGAAAGGCAGATATACAGAGAGGAGGAGAGACAGAGAGAAGTTCTTCTGTCCGGTGATTCACTCCCCAAGTGACTGCAACAGCCAGAACTGAGCCAATCTGAAACTCCACATTGGTGCAGGGTCCCAAGGCTTTGGGCCATTTTTGACTAGTTTCCGAGGCCACTGGCAGGGAGCTGGATGGGAAGTGGAGCTTCCTGGATTAGAACCGGCGCCTAGTGGGATGCTGGCACGTTCAAGGTGAGGACTTTAGCCACTAGGCCACTGCGCAAGACCCCCAAATGATAATCTTGATGGATTGGTATGACCAGGGTGAATTAGAGCCACCCCCCTCAAAAAAATCTTGCGTCATCTATTGCTCACATGTCCCTAGAAAGCTGTGAGTTAAATCATCTGCCTTATAGAGTTGATAAAAAAAGTGAGATAATGCAGGTAAGGGCTTCATGAAGCAAGCAACTAAACAAGTACTAGCTATTACCCATCATCCTTTTAGAACAGATGCAAAGAGTGCACTGTTTGCATTGTTTGAAAATTATTGCCTTATTAGGCACTGATTATGAGCTAGATAGGAGTCCACTTGAAGGAACATACTTGAGCACAGATGCCAAGCAATTCATGAACTGAGGCTTTGGTCAGAAATTACATTACAGAAAAGCACAGCATACATACAGCTGAAATGAGATTCATGGGCAGTTTAGTGGATGTGTTCTCAAACCCCCAATAAACATGTCTGTTTGGGCAGACAGTAAGGACCCGGCATAGGAGAGAGTAAGAAAGTAAAAAGGAAAAGGATCGCCTGGAATAGTGATAAACGACAACAGACGACATCAATTAAGTGCTAAACATTAGGCCCCACTGGCAATACTGTATCCCATGGGTCTTTCTGTCACTGTCTACCCAGTCCTTTCACTTGTAGATCTTTATCAACTGTGATTCACTTTCTCCCAGTTCGCTGCACTGGAGAATTTATTTTAAAAGAGTGCCATCTTCTGGCCAAACATTATTGTTTCCGTCCAATGGAAATCCTAAAGTATTCGGATATTGCCTTCTTGGGAAAATGATTCCTCCAAGTGTGCTTTCTTTTCAGTCTTGACATGGATCAAACAATTTAGTATATTATATTCAAAGCTCTTCCTCTGCCCCAGCCTCTTGGAAAGATGTTTGCACTCTCAGCTTCCTCAGTCTCTGTTGTCCATCCAGCAGAAAGAAAGGTTAAAGGACATTGAGAGGCATGGATTGCTTTCCTATGGTAGGGAAGTCGTGTGGGAAAGCAGGATGACTGTAACATCAAAAGCCTACATATAATAGTGCATGGCCTCTTAAAGGGCACCAAAGAGTTCTGTGGGTAGAAGACAGTTTTAAACCAACTTGAGAAAACCTACCTGGGGTTGTGCAGGTGCAGAGCTGGGGAAAAGAAGAGGTTTGCAGAATCTGCCTTGATGAGCTACAGAGCCAGAAAGGAAGGAGGGGAGGAAGACAAACTTGGCTGGCAGTTGTATGGCACACTAGATACCTATGTAATTCATCACGTTTGGGGAGTGAAAAACTGTTTCAGAAAGAACAGAAAATGAAGCATTGTGCTGGGACCAACCTAGAGTTTCTAGAGCACCCTTGGTTATCTGGGACTGTGAATTCCATTATCCCGAAAACATCCATCTGGGGATTCCAGTCACACAGGTGGGAGACCCAGACGGAATTACAGGCTCCTGGCATTGGCCGAACCATTGAAACCATCTGGGTAGTGAACCAGAAGATGAAAGACCTGTCTCTGCCTTTCAAATGAGTATATAAAATCAGAAAATTGAGAACTTAAGAACACTGCATGGTCCACTACGATTCTCATTTCTAAAATACATCATGAATTTACTTCTCTCCAATACTACTATGTCTTTGGTGGAGTCATCTCTTGCCAAAAATACTCTGGTTTTCCTATTATCAACACCATTACAGCATCTCCAGTGACATTTGAAAGCTCAATCTGGGGGCAGGTGTTTGCCTTTGGGGTTTTTAAGGCACCAGTGAGGACACCTGTGTTCCACATCAAGCATTTGTGGGTTTGGTCCCAGTCTCTGGCTCTGACTCCAGCTTCCTGCTAATTCAGTTCCCAAGAAGCACCAAATATTAGGTCCCTACCATCCAAGTGAGAGTTCTGAACTGAGTTCCTGGTTCCTGGCTTCAGATTGGTCCAGCCCTACTTTTAGCAGTGCATGCAAGAGCTTGCTGTTGTTTCTCTGTCTCTCTGCCTCTCAGGTAAGTTTTTAAAATTATTTTAAAATAAATCTGTTCTTGTTATTGGCTGTTCATTGTGTTTTGGATATGGCACACCATGGCTCCCAATGCCTTACGTGCTCTATTCCTTGCTTGGCCTCAAGCTCTTCATTCATCTCTCCCTCAGAAACTTCCAGCCATCTATTTAGCTTGTCTCATAACTCCTTAGACATATCCCATGTTTTTTTTTTCTGTTTCAGTGTCCTTCTTCCAGAAGGTTCTTCTCTCCATTCCTTCCTTGTCTAAATCCTATTGGCCTCTAGTGAAATGCTGCTTCCTTGGAGACACATTTCCTGATAATTCTTCCCCCATGCTTAATTCTCCATCATGATCTCTTACCACTGTTTATTTTTCTTTGAAGATGTATTTGTTTTTATTGGAAAGTGAGATATGCACAGAGGAGGAAAGACAGAGAGGAAGATCTTTCATCTGTTGATTCACTCTCTAAGCGGCCACAATGGCCAGAGTTGAGATGTTCTGAAGCCAAGAACCAGGATCCTCTTCTAGGTCTCCCACACAGGTGCAGGGTCCCAAGGCTTTGGGCCGTCCTTGGCTGCTTTCCCAGGCCACAACCAGGGAGCTGGATGGGAAGCAGGGCTGCTGGGATTAGAACCACTGCCTAGATGAAAGTGCATGCAAGGGAAGGACTTTAGGAATGAGGCTACCATGCTAGGTCCCACTACTTTTACTTTGCTTCCACAAAGTTGATCTGAACTTAGAATGGTGATTACAAGAAGCAGGAAAGAGAGTGCAAGGGGAGAGGCAGACATATAAAGGCAGGTTATATAATGAGTACCAACACACAAGCAGATACATAGGATTGTTCCCTAGCACAGTGGGGTGATTCTAGTTCATAACAATATATTTCATGATTAAGTAACAGAGAGGAGCTTGAAGCCTCCAAACATAAAGTAGCGACAGGAGAGGGAACTGTGAATTACCAGACTTGATCAGTACACATTTCACAGAATTAATGAAATATCAGATGCTGCTCCATAAATATATAAATCACTAAATTATGTTAATGAAAAATGTCTTTCAAATGTTGAACAAGAAGAAAATGCTAACTAATCTGTGATCACATCTTAAGCACATGTGTCAAATTATTACACTTGTACCCCATATATAGATTTAATTAAAATAATAAGATTTAATATTACCTTTTTGTTGAAACAATTGGAATTTTTTTTAAAAAAGTTCTTATTTATTGACAGGCAGAGAGATACATATAGGGAACTCTCATCTGCTGGTTCGCTCCCTAGATGCCCAAAATGGAAGTCATTCCAATGGACTCATTCCAAGTCCCTCATGTGGGAAGCAGGAACCCAATCACTTCACACATCAGTGCTGCCTCTTAGACTGTGCATTAGCAGGTAGCTGGAGTCGGGATCAGAGCTGGGTATGAAGCCCAGTTATTCTGACATGGGATGCAGGTCCCTCTCAAGCCAAATGCCTGCCCCTGAAATGACTGCTCAGTGTTTCCTCAAATGATAGGTAGGCCCTACTACAAGTGGGTTATGTGTGTGCAGATTCAGGCAAAGGGGCAGAGTCTTAGGTGGCCGCATTTCCTCCCCTACGCGAACATGCCGCCCCTCCCCCATGGCTCACTTCCAGGCATGCAGTAATTTTATCCCTTTACCCAGTGCACTCTACAAATGCAATACTTCTTCTCCCTGTAGGCTATGATATGAGAACTGTTGGTAAGCAATGCCTTAAGCTGGTATTTTTGGTTCAAATAGAGATATGGTCAAGCAAGGATTAAGGATCACTATTAATATTCAGGATTTTCTATGAAACATCACTTGCATGAGAAAAAAAATTAAAACCCTACCATTTTTCAGGACCACAATTTCATATGGTCCCCAGTATCATAACGGTAAAGATATAACTTCAAACAGATCCAACAACAAATGCAAGTTTGCTGCTCTTTAATTATTCTACTGCCATTGTAACATGCTCTCAAAAGAAGGAATTTAAATGAGCCAATTAGTAACCGGAGGTCAGTCTGGAAGAAATAACTGACAGGACTAGTCCTCAGATCTCTCCAGGGCTCCTTGGATTTAAATTGGAATCCAAGAGAGAAGCATTCATTCATTATTTATTTCATTCGATCATTCATGACATGCTCATTCTCTAGGGGAAGCTACATGTCTGGTTGAAATACGAAATGAAGCACAAAAGAGGAGAAAGCCTACTCTGTCCACAGCTCTCTACAAGGGCTGGGACTGATACTGAACACTGGCTGGTCAGAGTTGAACCAGCCTTCTCCTCTATCCCCAGCACCTCTTGAGAACTCCCCATGTGAGGCTGTAGAAGACATTTCTGGTTAGGTGAAGCACGCAGAGGGTAGTAGAACAACAGGAGGCTTGTTTGGTATTGCCTGTATGCTTTTAAGCTCACAGCAGGTGATTTCATCCATTGATCACAGTCCAAGGAAACGGTGGCTATAGAGTTAGAGAGAGTCATCCATTCACTGGTTCACTCCCCAAAGGACCACAGCAATTGAAACTAGGCTAATCTGAAGCCAGGAGCCAGGAGCTTCTTCTGAGACTCTCATGTGGGAACAGCAGCCCAACTTGGGTCATCTTCCACTGCTTTCCCAGGCACATTAACAGGGAGTTGGATCAGAAGTAGAGCAGCTGTGACTGAAACTGGTGCTGATATGAAATGCTGATTATGGGGAGCCGTGCAGTTGGGGGCAAATGGCTCAAAGATGTAAGGAGGACAGCTCCCCTGTTTGCAAGGGTATGAGGAGTTTCTGGCTGAGTGGCAATGCCTGGTGGAATGATTTTCTAATCACCTCATTGTACGGACACTCAATCACCTCTTTGGTATTTGGTATTTGGAAATTCTCTTGAGGGTGATTTTGTTTCTGCAAATGTGAGGTGATTTCTGTAACTGATGTAATTTGTGAAATTGATTTTATCAATCATGTTATGGTAAAAGGGTCTTTAGCAACTTAAGACAATGAGACACAGCTAAAAGCATACAATAGTACAATTGAGCCTATATTGTTCCCAAACGTCTTATTATGTGCCCACCTTTGTCCTGGAACTTACCCTAAGATGTGTAATGTTCTCCTTAAGAAATGGCTTGATAATATCTTAGAAACAGATGGCAATTATGGAGGTACAAAGAGTTTATTTACTGCACAGCCTTGAACTGCTGCAATACATGGAATGATGCAGTCATTTTGGCTTCCCACCACAAAAAGCAGAAAGTATGTGGGGCATCTTCTAAAAGGGAGATAAATATCGTGAGCCCCTACAGGAAAATGGTTTGAAACTTCTACCTTATATTGGCACTTACATTTAGGGAAAGAAAATAGTTTGAAAAGATAAAAAGAAGTTTCTTATGAAGGCCCTCCATTCATAGAAAGGCCAAGCTGCCCTGATCCTTCTCACTGCCCTTTAACAAAAGAACAAAAAACAACTGAATCAGTACTAGGTGAAGGTAATGGTAGTTAGTGTATGATTACGACTTAATAAGAATCTATGATACATGTTTGTATAAATTCATTTATAAGCGTTCTTTTTAGTTTTGTATTATTGATGTTCTGAGTAATATTAGTTTAAGTTTAGTGAAAATTGACTTTGAATATACAGGAATCACCTGTCACTATGTAACCACATGTCTTGCCAACCATGGAGTTCCTGGCCTCAGCCAGGTGACTGCAGGTCTGAATGAGTAATGGCTTGCTGAGAATATTTCTTTGAAGTCAATGATAATAATGTTTTTTAGAATTGTTTTTGTAATCATTCTTTTACCCATGAAGTAAAAATGAAACAATTGAATGTTTGCACAAAAGCTTGTGATGATTTCTGCATGAATAAAGAAGGCAGTTTTTTGAGTTGTCCATTATGAGTTCTACATTGTAGTGGTCCATGTCTTTCTTGTCTTTCTTCTCTCACCGATCCCACACACCCTTCTTTGAGCTCTGAACTCAGCTGGAGCTGGTCTCTGGCAGCAGATGTTGCAGAAGGTAGCTTTATCCACACGCCACAGCTCCAACTGCACAAATGTGCATTTTGAGACAATCCAACCCAAGCAGCTTTCTAATGTGATGACACTGCAAAAAATGAAACACACCAATTGCATCATTCTTCTCTGGAGTCCTTGCTGGAGTCCCTTTATTTTCAACCTAGGTAGCAGTTGGCCTTCCCTGAGCTCAGTGGTTCGTCTTCCTTCTCATCTACTTACTGCTCACATGCTATCTCCTTTTGTTTGGTTTTTGTTACCTTTATTTTTACATGTATTACTGGGTGTTGTCTCAAATCCCCTGGGAGGTAGCAGACAAGAAGCAAATCACATAAATACAACAGCAAATTGTTTAACTAGGTGCCTCAGCACCAGAAATATATATATATAACAGAAACATTTCTAAAAGATTTCTAAAGTAATTATTTGCATTTTAATAGCAGGTTATTAGAATCATTGAAAAGCTGTAATAATGGGGGTTTGTAATGAATGATTACAATGAAAAATCACCATCATCTGAGTACACAAGTTATGATAGCTCTTAGATAAATGTCTCGTTTGGGGATCACAGTGGTTTGTAATTGAGCAACATAATTGTCCCTCATTATCTATGGGGCGATTGGTTCCAAGAATCCCCATGGATACTAAGATTCCCTGGTATAAAATAGCACAATATTTGCATAGAAGCAACACGCATCCTTCTAAACATTTTAACTCATCTCCGGATTACTGATGATGCCTAACACATTGTAAATGATATATAAATAGTTGTAACACTGCATTGTTTAAGAAATTAGGACAAGGAAAAAAAACCTATATGTGTTCAGAAGAGATGAAAAAATTTTTAAATATTCTTGATCAGAATTGGTTGAATCCATGGATATGGAACCCACAGATTCTCTGTATATGGAACACTTTGCATCTAATTTGGGGGTCCAAGGGCTCATCCTCAGAACTTTTCTCCATTATACTCAACCCCTTCTCTACCTCAAGTTCATCACCAGCTCCCATCTCTCCCCTGAACTCCAACACTTACAGTCAACAGCCTGGTGTCTTCACTTGGATGCCCACGGATGTCTGAAAGATCTCATTTATTCCACTGGAGTCTCTGGCATGACTGACTAACTGCTCTAGCTTCCTAAGTAGCCTCCTGCTTCCTTTTTGTTTTATTTTTATTTATTTATTTATTTTGAACCAATGTCCCCAAGGGATGCCAGTGCTGCAGGCAGAGGCTTAACCTCGTACAGCCACAGCACCGACCCCAAGAGCATGATTCTCTTTATTTATTTATTTATTTTCATTGGAAAGGCAGATATACAGAGAGGAGGAGAGACAGAGAGGAAGATCTTCCATCCAATGATTCACTTCCCAAGCGGCCGCAATGGCTGGAGCTGAGCCAACCTGAAGTCAGGAGCCAGGAACTTCCTTCGGGTCTCCCACATGGGTGCAGGGTCCCAAGGCTTTAGGTCATCCTGGACTGGTTTCCCAGGCCACTGGCTGGGAGCTGGAAGGGAAGCAGGGCCGCTGGGATTAGAACCAGTGACCATATGGGATCCTGGCTCATTCAAGGCAAGGACTTTCCTGCTTCCATTCTTACAGCAGTCTGAGCTCCATATCACAACATGTGCCCTAGCCTGTGCTCTCCAAGAAGTGTGCTCTGAGATGGAGATTGGCATACAGAAAGTCGACAGAAGGGTGCCTTGGGATCAACACCTGCGGAGGAGTGAAGGAAGCAAAGTTGTGCAGAGGGTGAAGTTGAAGGCAGAGACAATTGTAATTAAGGGCTTCAGCTGGAGCTGGGATGGTTCTTTATATTCCTTTATTGCCCAGTCACTGTTAGGGAACCAGTGGATGGAAGATCATTCTCTCTCTCCTCCCTTCCCCACTCTGTAACTCTTCAAATAAATAAATAATACCTCTTTCAAGCAAAACAAACAAACAAAAAACCTAAGCCTTGGAGGCATTCATAATTCAGAATGATCAAATCCTGGGCATTTTGGATATGTGGTCTTCAAAGGTTAGATCAGGGAGTAGACAGAGTATTTCCAGGTTTATAGCAACTCTCATCTGGGTTTGAATCTTACCTCTATTGTTCAGTGTAATATCGAGTTCTATCTCTGTGAGCCATGTTTCTGTAGCACTCCTTTGTATTGCAGGTTTCATCAGTTATATTTTCTTTGCTTAATCAGTACCCATGGCATTGGAGACCTAAAGGGACATGGGCTCCAGATACATAGACAGGGCCTATAGGGAGTTGGCAAGGAGGCTTTTATATTCCTCAAGGTCTCATAACTATGTGCTTAGTTAACAAGCAGCTTTTAGAACATGCAGTTCTGAACACAATCCTGTCTTCAGAGTGCTTCCAAAACATCAAGATATACAGATAGACCAAAGGGGCAACAGCCTCACTGAGTCTCAGAATCTAGAAGCAATTCCATTTATCCAAAGCCAGCTCTGTACAGTGGACTAAGGATCCGAGTATTTGGCAGCACAGAAGGTAGAAGAAGAGATCAGATAAAGAACAACACATGTCAGAGAACAAGGATGGCTGTGGGAATGAAGGACATATGGCCCAAGCCAGTCTTCATTCTTTTCTGAAGCACTCTGTCTTTCCACTGCCCCACACCCAACTGTAGGGTTTGCTCCCCCATTTGCTATAATGCAGGGAAGATTTGGTCATTGAAAAGGTTTTGGCAGCAAGTTAAGGGAAAGAAACTGTAGTGTCATGCAATGGCCTAGAGGTGAGACAGTCAGATATTCAACTCAAAATCCTCAGTGCTGTCAGCATTTTGCCTTTTAGGCAAATGGCGTTTCAAGGACAAGAAACAGTACCAGGATGCTTAGGGAAGAAATGGCTGGGACTTAGAGATGTAAAGAAATGTGAAAGAAGAGGTCAGTGAGATCAGGCAGCCAGGGGCTGAAGTGTCATCCCACTGCAGTGTGGGCATATGACTTGATAGTGACCCCTCACGGGGTCACAGCAGAAATGGCAAGAGCAACTATATCAGAAAGCATCAGTGCAGGGTAAGTTCAGGATCTTTTTAACTCTGTTATTTGCAATACGGGAGCATGGCTTCAGTGTTGGCAGGCTGAAATGTCATCAGGCTTACTCACTAGGAGAGTTTTCAACTCATAAGAGTCCTCTTCTGCACTTAGCTAAACATAAGTGTAAGCAAACGAAAAACCACCAAAATCCACCAGCCCATTTCACCAAGTTATTATCCTTCTGATGTCAAGAACATTCTACATCATTCCATTTGTCTCTAATGTTTATCCCATTACTGAAGTGAGGAGTGAGTGAGAAAAAGCATCCTTGCTTTCATATGGGATCTGTATTCCTTGGTTTATAGCCAAGGCTAAGAAGGAAATAAGAGCATCCAAACAGACTGGCCAAGGGAGAAGTTTCTAAGAATATTCAGTGTCAGAGGAGCTGGTAATTAGGGACAGGCAGCCCCAAAGTGGGCAAGAAGCAGATAGGCAGGCAGGCAGGCAGGCAGGCAGGCAGGTCTGAGTCAAGTCACATGACATCCTAGAGCATTGTCCATAGCTGTTGAGATGCCTCAGTAGGTCAAGTGACATAACACTCACTCTACTGTCAAGCTCTCAGATTTGGCCATTATTCCTCTGTACCAGTGACTAACCTCCTCTCTTCTAGAGCTCGCTCTGTCTTCACAGCTATCACTAAGAGGCTTTGAATCATGGGACACCCACAGAGTGCATTGGTTCAGACATTAAGACCCAAGCACTTGGTTGTGGCCAAGGTAGGAGGATCAAAAAAATTAGATGGCAGGACTGGTATAGAAGTGTATCAGACTAATCCTCCTCCTGTGGTGCCAGCTTCCCATTTGAGCATCAAATCAAGTCCCAGCTGCTCCACTTCTTTTTTTTTTTTAAAGATTTATTTTTATTTTTATTGCAAAGTCAGATATATAGACAGAGAAGGAGAGAGAGAGAGGAAGATCTTCCGTCCGATGATTCACTCACCAAGTGACTGCAACAGCCAATGTTGCACCTATCTGAAGCCAAGAGCCAGGAGCTCTTCTGGGTCTCCCACATGGGTGTAGGGTTCCAAGGCTTTGGGCTATCCTCGACTGCTTTCCCAGGCCACAAGCAGGGAGCTGGATAGGAAGCAGGGCTGCTGGGATTAGAACCGACACCCATATGGGATCCCAGCACATTCAAGGTAAGGATTTTAGCCACTAGGCCACCGCACTGGGCCCTGCTCCACTTCTGATCCAGCTAACTGTTGGTGGCTTGAAAACGCAACAAAGGAAAACTCAGGTCTTTGGACCCCTGAACCCATGTGGGAGATCCAAAAGAGGCTCCTGGCTTCCAGCTTTAGAGCAGCGCAGCTCTGACCACGGTAAGCATTTGGGGAGTGAACCAGTGTAGAAGTCCCTCACTCTCTCACCCCTCTCTGTCTACTTCCGTGTTTCTGTAGTTCCTTAAAAAAAAAAAAAAAAAAAAAAAGACAGCTAACTTTTTGGCAAAGATCTATTCCCCACCACGTTTTGAAAACAGGAAACCACAGGTAAGGTGAGCCCTCAGTGTCTTATACAACTTTCCAGCATGAACCTTGCCTGTAAGGGTTTACCTTGGATGTGTGGGAGGAGCGGTGAGGGGGGCATGAATTGGAAGGGAAGAAAAGAAAGAAGCAAAATGAAGTTCCAACAGTTTCTCTCAATAGAACTCCTTTGAGTTGTGTATTTCCCCTATGTGCAACACCTCTTGCACATTACTGCACCCTCTCACTGCAGCCTTTGCTACAGCAAACAGAGGTGCACGCTGACATCAGTGTCTTCCTCAAGCAGCCATTCTGATACTGTACCTAGCTAGTTATTAGTGCTGCCTCAAATAAAACATAGTAAAAATGACAACCCCCCCATTAAAAAATATATGTGATTTTAAGCTGCTGGGTTTGTGGTAATTTGTTCAATGGTATAGAAAGCAAATTCGTTTCTAGCACTTGCTACATCTCATTTGCTTTTGACTATTTTGCCAGGGCTACACTATTCCAACTACTACTGACAGTTTAAAAAGTATTTGAGCAAAGTACAACAACTGGCCATTTAAACATGAGCATGAGGGGCCCAGCACTGTGGTATGGTGAGCTGCCAGCATCACATATTAGCGGGCCTGGGACCAAGGACTACCTCTGCTTCCAATCCAGCTTCCTGCTAGCGTATACTCTGGGAGGCAATGAATGAAGACTGAAGTATCAGAGTCTCGACCACCTACATAGGAGAGCCAGCCTGAGCTCTGCACTCCTTGCTTAGGCCTAGCCCTGTCCCAGCTATGGTGAGCATTTGAGGCAGGAGCCAGCAGATGTGCGCGCACGCTCTCTCTCTCTCTCTCAAATGAATAAGAATAAATATTTAAAATTGATATGAGGAAAAATGAAAATTGCATTTCTGCAAGAGGGCACAGCATTTTTTAAAGATTTATTTTTATTCAAAGATTGACATAGAGGAGGAGAGACAGAAAGATTTTCCATATGCTGGTTCACTCCCCAAATGGCTGCAGCAGGCAGAGCTGAGCCAATCCAAAGCCAGGAGCCTCTTCCATGTCTCCCATGCAGGTGCAAGGTCCCAAGCCTAGGCCAGGTGAAAGCAGGGAACCAGGACTTCATTGGGGTCTTCTACTACCAGTCTCACTCCTCTTGGGCCATGATCCACTGCCTCTTAGGCTCATTAGCAGAAAGCTGGATTAGAAGCACAGAGTACCTTAAGACTCAAAACAGGCCCCTTTGTTATCACATGTAGGCATCCCAAGCAGTGGCTTGACCCACAGTGCAACAACCCCACTCCTAGAGAGAAATTTCTTATTTCACTCTTTCTTAATGGATGTGGTGGAGTTAGTAATGTAACTATTATGGTTTTGGACAATCAGTTTCAGGGTCATGAACTTAGAAGCCATGCCTCTCCTATCCCTGTAATCCTTTCTACCCACCTGTGAATCAAATGATGCTCACCTATGATCACCTGGAACCTGAGGAGGGAGCGGTATTGTGTTGCTGTGTGACCACTCTGCTTTCAAGCCCCCGTAAAGGCCCATGATGGGGAGGGGGCTCAGTCTGTCGGTCCTGTACTTTCATCACTCTGGCACTGAGTCTAGGATTCCCGAGTACCTGCTTGCTCGCCGGTTTCCATTGGATAGACTCTGAGGACAAAGGTAGCTCTGAGCATGGTCCCTGCATGTCTGTGTTCCTCACCTTCTGTTCACTGTTTGGGCGAGTCAGCGAAGATGTTAAGATGCATTGCATTACTAATTTTTGTACTTTCAAGAGATCCAGGAGAGGTGAAGTCTAGTATTAAAGGAATGTGGACAGAGAAGCCAGGAAAAGGTAAATGTTTGCAATTTTGTATGTGTATCCAGATTCTTCCCTGTACTTCTCTTCTGGAACATAGGTCTTCAGTTTAATGAGCAGATATCACAGTAATGACCATTTCTTCCTCTCAGGGTTTCGATTCAGACTGGATTGCCACTGTGACTTTTCATTTGCTAATTTCTGTTATCACCAGATGAATGGTTGCCTAGTACCTGCAGCTAGTAATTAGGAAGGTGGGACTCTGAACATGTCGGTGGTTCCTGCAGTAATAGGCAGTGCTATCAGCAAGCTTAGTTAATAAAGACTTCTTAGTACATTTTACATGTATGTCTGGCATAATCTCTCTGGCACCCCGCAACAGTAACAACATTTTAGGGGAATTTTTTAGAAAGAAGAGATTCTTAAACCAAGTATTCTGCATTTTTAAACAGATTTTAAAAAATGTTAGAAAAACAAGTTTTACCATCTTCTTTGATTTTCCCATTTAATCTGAAATTGTGATTAAGTATTACAACTGTAATCTGAATCTGCAATCTGAATTCATGCATGTAAATGTCACTGTAAAATGAGAAACATTATGTTATTATTTATTGATCCTATGGGTTTCTTGAATTTCACTTATATTGAGAGTAATCAGCTTCTTTTTCTAAAGGAGTGTGTGAGAACAGTCATTCATGGATTTAAAATACATCCTGATAAAATCTGACCTTGGAAGTTGGGAGGCATGCATGCTCTCAAATGATGATCTCATTTAAAAAGTAGATCAAATAGGATTTAATGGACCATAACACTGTGGTTTTAAATTAATGAGTGTATCTAGTAAAAAGCTTTGCACTGGAAAAGGAATAGGAAAGGTCAACTGAAATACTGTAATTATTTTAATAATTTTAGTATCTCACTTATCAATATGTCAATTATTTTGACAGATTTAGGGAAGCAAAAGCAAAGGATTGCAGCATTTAGCACCCTTCCCATATCATTATAAATCATTTATTAAGTGTTCACATGTGTGTTATCCGTGATGGATTATGCATTCAAAATGCATGCATCATCCAGTCTTCAAGAAAATTTTGACTAAACACTCTAAAGTCACAGTTCTGTGCCTCACACTGGATCTTTATTTGGTCTGTCAAAACCTTGAAAGTCATTACATCCAAAGAAAAGACAGCAGACATCTAGCCAATCAATTTTATTTTTAATTACTAAGCATGTTTTGACCTTCGTGTTGAGATATAGTGGAGGACAGAAAAAGAAGGAAAGCCAGGATTCCTACACTTCAAACAATTAAACTCATCTGGAGGCACGCTGCACAAGACAACAAGATGTAGAGAGATACACTGAGTAGCATTTGGACAGCATAAGATCACCTAGTTCAGAACAACCCCATCCAAGGACGCAACATTTGTAATCACAGCAGGGAGTGGAGGGAAGTGGTTGCACATCTTGGGAAATGGGGAAAGGCCTGTACTTGTGTTGTAGCCTGCCAAATACCAGTGACTGCTTAAGTTCCACTTCTGTCACTTTCAGTTGGCTCAATTCTAAAACAGAAAGTGAGGGCTAGATTCCCCAGCTATAACAGTCTAGGCTCCTAAAGACAAACATAGAATTCTTGGAAAAACGAGGGTGTTACAAGTAGGAGGGTTAAGCACAGAGCAATAAAGGTGGCAGGGGCAAACTGATTGTACATGGGCAAGGTATGCTGTGGGACAGGCAGGACCTTCAACAAGGCTAATTAAGTACAAAGGCGATAATCTTGAAGATGGATGGGATAGCGTGCCGAGTCACTAACTAGGGGCCTAAATGGAGACAGAGGTAGTGGGTTGCCTGTGCTCATGCTCTGACTTCGCTTTATGCTCCTCTCCATGCTATGCGTTCTTTCTGTATTGATGGATCTTCATCCCAGCCCCTTCCCCAAACCTACAACCTACAGAGAGTTAAGAAGAGGTGTGGTTACAAAGATGCCCTCTTTTCAGACCCGCACAAGCAATCCCCTTTTGTAGGCCAGGAAGCCAAGAGCCATGGCTGAAAACACAGTGGTGAGTCCCATCAGCCTCAGCAGGCCAGGCACCGAGGGCAAGTTCCGCTCCAGGAAGGTTGTGGTGATGGGCCGAGCAGGGACGTCCTGAGTGGAGAGAATAGCAGCCGTTAGTACAAAGCCCGTGCACTGCATTCTACAAAGTCTGCTCTCCTCCAAGGCTCTAAACACCACTCCTGTTTGCAAATCTCTAGGTCATGAAATGGGACATTGCCTCCACACACATGGTTCCCTTCCTCTTCCCCAGCGAACATGTCACTGAACTGCCCTCCTCAGGGAGCCTTTCCTGAGCATCCAGCCTTTCATTTTACATATTCCCCCAGCATGCCTTCTTCGTCACACTCTTCCTTTTTGGTTATCATATCAGTCTCCCCACCCAAGACTCTAAGCTCCACAAAAGCATTGCTGCGTCTTTACTCCAATGGTCCATGAACAACATGTGGGCTGTAAATATTTATGCCGTGGGTGGATCATGGTCCTTCCCTGCACCCTACAATCCCACCTTTAGCAGATGCATTTGTAGGAGGGCTTCACAGAGAATACCTCTGACCTTTTCATACCTTGTCCTCTACAGTGTGTTTTCATTGAAAAGATTTATTGATTTAGTTGAAAGGCATAGTTACAGAGGGAGGCTGAGGGGGTAGGGGGAAAGATCTTCCATCTAGTGGTTCTCTCCCCCAAAATGGATGGGGCAGGACCAGACCAAATCCAGGAGCGTAGAACTCCATCTGGGTCTCCTACATGCAGGGCAGGTGCCCAAATACTTGGACCATCCTCTGTTGCAGTCTTAGGAGCATTAGTGGGGGACAGGATTGGAAGAGAAGCAGCTGGCACCTAAACAGGTGCTCAAATGGGATGCTGACATAGCAAGTGGTAGATTAATCCACTGGGTCATAACACTGGCTTTTACAATATGTTTCTACTTCATCATTTCTGTGGCCTTCCTTTTGCCCAGGAAAACTTAAGGGGCTGAATTACAAAAGTTATAAGTATACTGAAATTGAATTATTAATCTAAATATGCTCTAATTCCTTCTACTTGCTTGCCCCTGGACATGGAATGTCAACACACTTTCTTTCGTTGTTTTTTTTTTTTTCCTAACTCTTGTTGAAAATCACCACGTTAGGCATTTATTTAACAAACATTTATTGTTTTCTTAGTATATGTAGAACTTAAAAATGTCTCCCATCAAAAAATATTTTCAGGGGCTGGGGCTGTAGCATAGGGATAAAGCATCCCATATAGGCACTGGTTTGAGTCCCAGTTGCTCCACTTTCAATCTAGTTCCCTGCTAATTCACCTGGGAAGACAGCAGAGGATGGCTCCCGTGTGTGAACCCACTTGGGAGATCTGGAACAAGCTCCTGGCTCTAGGCTTTGGATGGGTCCAGCTCTAGCCACTGTGGCCATTTGGGGAGTGAACCACAGGTGGAAGATCTCTCTTTCTGTGTCTCTCTGCTCTCTCTTTGTCTCTGTAACTCTTGCTTTCAAATAAATAAGCACATCTTTTAAAAAATCATATTTTCTTCCTAATAATCCCCCATGGATGTGGCACGTACGAATTTATCGAAATTCATCTAAATTTTCCACCTCTGTCCTAACCCATAATGCTATTTCAAACATGGACTGAATGAACAGATATACACATTCGTTCTTGCAAGTCATTATTTGTACAGGAAACAAAAAACCATCTAAATTCTTGAAATAAAATAAAGCCTACCACAGATTCTGGTTCTGGCTGCCAGATTTCATCCTCCGGAATCTTCCCCACAGCATGCAGGATCTGCAAATGAAAGAGCCTCTTTGTGAGGAGCAAAAGGGATCACGATCACTTCTCCCAAACTGCTCTATAAGAGACTAAGTAAATGTCTCGGGCTATCCACCCAAAACATCCAGCTGAAGTCTAGAAAAGTCCACTCCACCTTGCAAAAGGACCAAAATGGTTTCTGTCTATGCTTTCACAAGGTTCAACTACTAGGGTCACAGTAAGTTTTCTAAGTTAGGAGCATGCCTTTGTAGGCATGAGAGCAAAGGAATTTTCCTGAAAGATCACAAATGCACGTTTGATTTTGTGATGCTGGGTCTAGGATATTGCCCAAGGAGAGCCAGAGTGATCTTTTGCCCCATGGGTTCTTTTTACCTTGGGGGAGATATTTTTGCCATTACTTTTGGGTTAATATGCTTGCTCCATCTGGAACTTATGCGGGGAAATGGGTGTTTAGTATCTTCAGAAGGTAGTTAATGGTGGAGCTGGCCTCCAGGCTCTCAAACAGCTTTGATCAGCTCAGCATATACCAATGGGTTGACTCCCGGCCCAGGACCCGAGCCCTACCTCCCGGGCAGCTCTCTCTCCAGCCTCCACAGCCCCCTCCATGTAGCCGCTCCAATGTGTGGCAGTCTCGGTGCCTGCAAAGTAAATCCTGCCCACTGCCTGGCGTAGAACCCTTGGAATGACAGCAAGAGGTTAAAGCAGTTAGTCTTCATAAGTCAGCCAAGAGCTTTCCCATAAAATACTTAGGCTGCCTGCTTTGCTCAAATTCTAAATATCAAAGGGACACTGGTAATTTGGGAACAACGTGAATCAGATCCCTCTAGTTCTTGCCTGATCCTTATCACAGACAAAGTGGAGTAAAAGCTGAGAGTTTAGAGGTAAAGGAACTGAAATCCATATTTGTTGAGTACCTAAGCCAGTCACACCTGGCATTTTTAGGGCTCACTAGTTCTAGGCAAGTTGCCATGTGTCTCTGATTTCCCCTAAAGTTATTCCACCATTGACTTCAGCAAATCACTTACTCTCACTGGCTTCCCCCATATCTGAAAGGGAAGAGAGACTAACAGTTTCAAAGACATTTTCCATTAGTAACATCTAACAAATCTGTGATTTTGACCAGGGCTCCACAACTATTCTTCATTGAACATCTGCCAGTATTGAGTTTCACTGCATTAAATTGCAACAGTCAGTCAGTGCTTGGCACCAAGTGCTATTTTAGGCACGTTAATCCTCATCACAACTATTTAACGTTATTATATCCATTTTGCAGATGATTGTACTAAGGTAGATAGTGATAGACATGGTGATATGTCACTCAAACCCCCATTCAAGAATCAAACATTTACTCCCACCTATGGGATGGGCTACCAGGTGATGGCCTTCCATCATCAGCCCTCTTTGAACATTGATTCTGATGAAGAAAATCACCTCCCTGTGGGTCATGCTTCCTCTGAGCAAGGGCATCCAGTGAGCACATGTCCAGCCCAAGCTGCAGTTTCCAATCTGCAATCACCATGAAGGACCATTCTAGTTCCAGAGTTCCCTGTGGGGCTCAGCTGGGGACTTTCAGTGGAATTGCACTGCAACCCAACTTCCCGCTCTGCCTGCTCCTGCTTGCGTCCTCTCTCTGTCCGTAGGAGTATCTTCAGCTATATGCTGTCTGTCAGTCACTGTTAGGCAGCATAGACTCTGCTGCCTGGCACCTAACCAGCCATAAAGACTGAAATGGCTCTAGAGCACAGCCAGTAAGCAGCAGAGCTGGTCTCTGAACCCAGGTGACTGTGTCTCTTCCATTACAGTATGCCTTCAATTTATTGAAAGTTTCATTAATTTTTTATTTAGTTGAAACAGAGTGAGAGAGAGAATTTTACGTCTCCTGATTCACCTCCCACAAATCCTGAGGCTTGGATAGGCTATCCATGTATCCTACATGGGTAGCAGGGACTGAAGTATTTGAGCCATCACCTAGTGTCCCTAGGGTACAAACTAGTAGGAAAGCTGGAATGGAGAGCAAAGTTGGGACTTGAACCCAGATACTCCAACATGAGATGTGGGTATACAAAGCAGCATCTTGACTGCTGTGCCAGATGCCCACCTCAGATGTAAATAAAACCTTCATGACACACAGCTGCCATTATCATGATTTCATATCATACTTGAGAAAACTGAAGCTCAGAGAAATGCTCAGTGACTCACCAGGAGCCACACTACTATATAATAGCAAGGCCCCAAGACTTGAACCAAGTCTACCAGGTGGCAAAAGTGTCCATTTGTCATATAATGTGTCATTATCACTAATTAACAGTGAATACTTATGGACCAATGGTGTGGTACAGTGGATTAAGCCACTGCTTGCAATGCTGGCATCCCTATTGGAGTGTCAATTTGAGTCCTGGTTGCTTTGCTTTGGATCCAGCTCCTTGCTAGTGTCCCTGGGAAGTGGCAGATGATAGGTCAAGTATTGAATCCCAGCCACCTATGTGGGAGACCCGGATGGAATTCCTGGCTCCTGGCTTCATCCTGGCTCAACCCTGGTTATTCCAGCCACTTAGGGAACCCATAAATGGACAATCTCTCTCTCTCTCTCTCTCTCTCTCTCTTTCTCTCTCTCTGTGCATCTTGTCTCTTTTGGCTACTTTTCCTTTCAAATAAATGCATTAATACATCTTTTTAAAGATGCAAACAGTGCTCATATGTGATGCAAAGGGTCCTAAATGTCACAGACTTGGCTTAAAGAGGGACAGTGTGTTGTTAGTCTCTCAAAAAATACTGTAAGGTAAACACTGCCAACATGTCACATCCATCCTGGTCCCCATTTCCATTACATCAGGGAAGGAATTTCAGAGCTAATGCCCACGTCCCATTCTAGTCAATACTATATACCTACTGAGCCTTTTATCCAGAATCCAAAGCGATTGGCGTGAATGGGTAGGTTTTCTTTCATGTCCTCTCACTGCAGCCATTGAGAAAATGCACTACATTATAGAATATTAGTATACTGACAATAATACATGGAATCATTTGGAAATACTGAGAACCTGCAGGCATTCAGAATGGGCTCTATGCAAGAGAAAGTAAATTTGCTTTCTCTGTGTCCATTAAACACTACCGCTTATTACTGCATGTTCACTGTTTTAAAACAGAGGGAACTAACTGCTCTTGGCATCTCTGGGAGGCCTGGCCAAGCCCTGTAGCTAAATATTTGAGGAGACAACAAATGCTTTGAGAACTAATCACTGTTACAATCACTAATTTTAAACAGATGGAGACAGCCTCGCTTCACTCATGCTGACACTTTCTTTCCTAGAGGAAATGAAAGTGCAACTGTTAGCAAAGAAAAATCCCAGGCTCTTCCTTTGTAAGTAGACAGTAGATATTACAAAGGATTCAGGACATAGATCGTAAAGGAGCGTTCCACAGATAGTTCTCCTCTTTTATGTGTTTAACTGCATAATCACCACAGATTTTTTTTTTACTTCATCTAAAAGGGAAAGTCTTTGATAAATGTACCTAGTTATTTTCTTAATTTTTCAATATTTTTAAATGTGGGCGGGAGGAAGAAGGACAGAGAGAGATAGAGAGAGAGAGAGGTTTTCCACCAACAGGTTCAGTCCCCAAGTGCCTACAAAGGCCAGAGCTGAGCTGGGGCCAGAACCAGGAGCTGGAAACACAATCGCGGTTCCTCACAGCCATTACCACTGTCCCCCAGGGTCTGTTCTGGTGAGAAGCTGGGAAGCAAACCCAGGCTCTGCAATGTGGCAGACAAGGCCAAATGCCTGCTCCCTGCTTATAGCTCCTCACTAAGGTGGTATTATTAATTCTGCCCTCTGTCTTCTATCTGGAAGCAGACCACTTGGAATTTAGAGATAGGCTTATTTTGGTTAAAAAAAGTTCAAATCCATGCCTAGGGGTTTTTTTTTTTTTTAAAGATTTATTTTTATTATTTTTTCATTGGAAAGGCGGATATACAGAGAGGAGAGACAGAGAGGAAGATCTTCCATCCGATGATTCACTCCCCAAGTGAGCGCAACGGGCCGATACTATGCCGATCCGAAGCCAGGAGCCTCTTCCGGGTTTCCCACGCGGG